>NC_134402.1:300812323-300974823 GCF_038048845.1 Mixophyes fleayi | reverse complement strand
GGACCTATAGAAGCAATCCACGTCATCTGCATTGTTCACTCTGTAACACTGAATGTATATATATCATAGCTGCGCTCCCACTAGCTTCAGTCTTCTCTGACCACAGTATTCAAGGGTGAAATACTGTTCACTGGTACCCGTGGGAGTGCAGCGAAGCGCATGCAAGCCCAGCGGTATGTATCTTTTGGTATTGGCTGTACTGTACTGTATTATACTATAATCATGTATTGAACTGTTAACTTTTTACATCTGCTAAAAAAAAAATCACTTGGTGCGTTGGAAACACAAAACAATGGCTTGGGCAATGCTTATTTGAAAATGATAGAATTACTTTAATAATTTGAAGGCTCTGAGTTTGGAGGTTACATTATCGGCAGGTATGCAATGCTTACGGTTTTCGGTTCCTCAACAAAGGGTGGATTGACGGACGCGTCTCATACGGGAATGAACGCAATGTGTTCAAGAGCTGTTGTTCACTCTGTGTTGCGATACCGAATGTCTGTTGTTGCATAATCTGAAGGAACGCTAATTTGAATCTAGGGACAAGAAAGAAAAATGTTTCTTTTTATTGTCGTTTTTGCATTTTAAAGGGTATTGCATTGCATAGGGTATGTGTACTTCCTGCCTCGCGTATGTGTACTTCTGGTAGATTTTCCACGTGGTTAAACAATCGATTTTCATAGTCTGTTATATATGTATAGTATAATCAATTGTTAAAGCCTCTGAAAAAAATATTACCATTGTTTGGGAAATCTATTTTCTGTACAGAAAACAAAAGGTTGTGTGTGTGTATGTGAATGTTATACATAAAGACAAAAGTATACTGGTAATGGAATATAGGTTTTGTTTTTCACGTGCGCCCAATACTAATCAGGATGTTTATTGATAACTAGTTTGAGCGTGGAACTGTTGAAAATTGATACCGCTTTTTGTTCAGGTGTGTCTGACGGGGCACGGTAAAAAGAGGACCTGACAACAAAGGTTCTGTTCTAAGGGTGAGCAGGATATAAAGAGACCTTTGTGTGAAGTGGTGTTCTGTTCCAGCAAAGAACTAGTGATAAAGAGACACCACAGAGTATACATGGCATGTATACTTGAAGCGAAAATAAAAGGTTTTCGCGGCATTCCCAATAGTAATCGCAAAGTTTGCTGAAAGTTAGTATCTGTAAGCGGTGCGATCGGACCGCATGGTTGATTTAGTGCAGCCGTGATTGCGACTTGGGAGATGTGGGAGGAAATACGCTGCAACCACTGATATTCTTGATTGATATCGGTTGCTAACAGTGGTAAAGTACTCAAACTAGGAAAGGCATTGATATTTTTAAGGGGACATACCTGTTGAAATCGTCCAGGGCCAAGAAGTCATGGCCAGTTGTGTGCTGCCTAATGAATGGCCGGTTGGTTCGGCAAAGTATGTTATGCCTAATAAATATGGTGCGTATGCAACGGCATACTGCGACATATGGGTCAAGATGACCCGGGAGTGTGTGAAACCTTTCCCAAACATAGGTAGTTTTAACTCAGAGGTGTTAAATAATGTTAGAGATAAAGTATGGTTGATTAAATCAACAAAAACGAGAATTGAACATGACTGTTTAAAATTGTAGCAACAAGAAGGGTACACGTGGCAAGGGAGCGCGTGTTCATCGGAAGTAGGCGTGGCGCAAATCGCGCACACAACGGAAGTGAGCGTTGCAAAGCGTGGAGAACTGAGCGCATGCGCGCCCTCGCCGCCAAATGCGGTTGGGGTGGTAGGTACAGCCAATACCAAAAATGTTAAGAATGTAATGAGTAAGTTGTATGATGTCTTAAGTAATGTTTTAGAAGAAGATGTACCCACAGTCATTTCAGCTATTGCCCATGCCAGTGTGAGAGATATACATTTTATGAACTTCTTGAAGTAATGCATTTTGTATAATTACTGCTGAAAGAAGAATAATCTGCAGACTTGCAGATTATTCTCTATGACCTTTGCCTTACATTTCTTTTCTCTTCGTCAACATGTCTCTTCTCAAGAATGTGCACATCAAGCAGCCTCTGTACCAGAAACCCACGACCCCCACTTGAGGCCTACGTGACTGAGATAAGAACATCTGCTTTTCATCATGCCCACAAACTGCTGACATGGACAAGCTGCCTTCACAAACCTTGTAATCCTTATCTCCCTTTTCCTGTGTAACTATGTATAAATAAAGCTACTCTAAATTAGGGCTGGTCAGAACCAGATGGAGTTTCAGCCTAATATCTGAACTTGTCTGTCTCTCTATCGATCGATACCCACAAGGTATAGCACCCGGAGTTCAGGAGAAAGGACCCATTTAGGTCATCTCTGACACCAGTAACATACACGGACAAGGAAAGGGAACAGTTCCACCAGCAGGGGCAGCGGCTGAAATTGGTGAGAATAATGTAAAGGTTATCAAAGGGAGAGACATTCATTGTACTGCAACAGCGATTCCAGCAACTAGTTCAGAACATAGTGATTTGGTAGGCTTACATCCTGTCCGCACAACAGCAGATCCCAATGGGAAAGCGGACAGAGATGGTGTATTTCCCATGAAACATGTAGCAATGCACTTTCCATGGACTAAGACGGAACTATTTACAAATATGTCTGATTTCCCTGATCCTAGAAAAGATTTGGTCAAGTGTCAGAAATTTATTAGACATTTAGGTAATGCACATGAGCCTACTAATAAAGATTGGCGAGTGTTGTTTAGAGCTTGTCTTCTTCTCGATACTGATATACAAAAGTTCATTAAGGATTGTAGGTTGGAGAAGGATAAATCCTTAACCGAGGATGACAATCAGGATATTATTGGAGGTATAATCACACGATTGGCCATATATTTTCCAGTGACAGTGGAATGGGGAAAAATATTCACTATCAAACAAAAATGTAATGAGATTACAACTGACTATTTTTCTAGGGCTCTAGCGGCCATAATTAAGTATACAGGGATATCAGATATAAGGGAAAATCCACATCATAGGGAGGTAGCTGTTGCAGTACTAATGGATGGCCTCCGGCAGAATCTAAGGACCTGGATACAAACCTCTTTTCCTAATTGGAGTGGTCTCACGGTAAATGAAATTAGAGAGCATGCTGTAGAACATGATAAAAAATATATGTAAAAAAGAAAAAGCGCAGAGTGATAGGTTAATGATGTTGGGTATCCAGGCATTAGGAAAATTACATTCACAACCTCAGAATTATAGAAACCTCTATAAGGGACGAAAGAAACAGAAATCTTTGAAGTGTTTTAACTGTCTTAAGAAGGGACATTTGAGGAAAGATTGCAAAGAAAATATTAGAGCAAAAGCTAGGAAATTAGGACCAGGCATGGCAAATAATAATAAATGGTAAGTATTAATGTGCAAGTTTAGGAAAAACTGATTTAAAAGTATATTTGTTGTTATTGCTTGTGTGTTTTATATATCATATGTTTGCTTTTCTGATCGCTGGCCGATGGTAAAGAATGGAAATATTTGTTTCGTTTGCTGTTTTAAGATAACTATCTTGTTTTTCTTCTCACAGATAAGGGTACACAAAAGAAATATAGACTTAGGGCTAGATTTACTAAGCTGCGGGTTTGAAAAAGTGGGGATGTTGCCTATAGCAACCAATCAGATTCTAGCTTTCATTTATTTAGTGCTTTCTACAAAATGACAGCTAGAATCTGAATGGTTGCTATAGGCAACATCCCCACTTTTTCAAACCCGCAGTTTAGTAAATCTAGCCCTTAGTGTTTAAAGGGGTGGGATAGAGAAATAGAAAAATCACTCTTGAAAGACTAATTAACAATGGATCATTGGAACACTCTTTGTTTTAGGCTGCAGTGACTCATGATAATTTGTTTGGCTGAGAATCATTATCCAAAATATCATTTTATGTATCTCAGATAAGTCATCAAGAGTTATTTTTTTTTACATTTCTCTGTCATAAGTAAGGAAGTCTGTGTCACTCACCGGACCGTGAGTGCCTCTTCCCGGACATTTAGGAACCGTGGCCGTCCTCCATCCTGAGGGTCTGCGCATGCGCAGCCCTTTTCTACCCTTCAGTGTATGTCCCTTTAACTTAATTGGCAGATCAGGCAACACTCCCTATATTAAGCACCTGTGGTCAACACCACGTTGCCTGATCTTGGAGTCTCATTCCCCATGAGTCTCTGAAGGTGTTCCTGTGTTTCCTCGTGTATTCAGCGCTGCTGATTCCTGTGGTTTCCAAACCACTTCTACCTCTGTGGTTTCCAAACCACTTCTACTACTGTGGTTCCCATACCACTTCTACCATCAAGTGTATCATCGTGACTGTTAGCTGATTCTTATCCGCTGCCTCCGTGCACTACAGTCTTCTAAGCCACTTCAACTCTATCTCATATCATTGTGACTGTTTGCTGATTCCTATCCGCTGCCTCCGTGCACTTCAGCCACTCTCCACATCTACTCACCTGTTCATCATCAAGACTGTGAGCTGATTCCTATCCGCTGCCTCCGTGCACTACAGTCTCCAGCTTGCAACTCGTCTGTGTTTCCTCATCGTGACTGTTAGCTGATTCCTATCCGCTGCCTCTGTGCACTACAGTCTCCAGCGTACAACTCGTCTGTGTTTCACATCGTGACTGTTAGCTGATTCCTATCCGCTGCCTCCGTGCACTACAGACTCCAGCTTGCAACTCGTCTGTGTTTCATCATCGTGACTGTTAGCTGATTCCTATCCGCTGCCTCTGTGCACTGCAGTCTTCATCTCATCTCTCCCGTGTTTCCTCGAGACTGCTGCTATTGTTGCCATCCGCTACTCTCCGTGATCAACAGCTCCTGGTCTACTCTGCTCACCCGTGTACCATCGCTATTTGCACCTGCTGGTTGCTACTGGTTACCTCCGTGTGTCCGCAGAGTCCTGCTGCTGCTGCCAGCGCTAATCGTCCATCTACTGCTGATCCGCTCTCCACGCCTTCCTGTGTTCCGCTGGTCTCTACCCGCCTGTCAGCATTGGATTCGTGTCTCATCCGCTATCCTGCTGCTAGACCATCACCATTCTCCTGGGTCCTCCAAGAGTCCAGTTCCGTGTTCTACCGATTCCTGTGGATTCGTGTCCCTGTTGGTTTACTTACCTGTGCGCTGCACCTACTAGACCTCTGCTTCATCCATCCAGGGACTTCTCATCCTGCCGGCCTCCTGCCGCTCAGGTATCGCTGCACTCCTGTCTGACTGCCTGCTTCTGAACCACGGTATGCATACTTCTCATTGACTGTGCTGGTGTATTGCATATCTTGCTGGACTGTGTTGGTTCTCCTCTGGAGTCTGCTATCCGCTGAGTCTGTTGCCATCATTGACTGTACTATCTTGTTCCGGATTACTTCAAGAGACTTTCCATATTTGCAGTGCTGTTCAGTCATTCATATATCTATATTGTGCATATTACTGTGGATCGTGTTAAGGTGCCGTGTTTACCCCGTGTTGCAGTCTCTCCCCGTGCACCTCCTCACATATATATTCAGTGGTACAACTTGCTAGTAGCAGACCACTGATCCCTGTTTCCAGTTTCACCTGTTCCAGTATCCTCTCACATAGCAGTGGTACAACTTGCTATCGCAGACCACTGACTCCCCGGATACCTCCACTTGGATTCCATTCCTTCACTCAGACAGCGGTACAACTTGCTATCCGCAGACCGCTGACTCTCATCACCTCCTCGTTTCTGTTGGACATTCCTCCTCACGATAGCAGTGGTACAACTTGCTATCGCAGACCACTGACTACCTTCACGTGTCCTTGTCCATACAGTTCCTCGTGTACTATTACCTCCATATTACCAGTGTTGCTAGTCATAGACTTTCCTGAGCATCTCATCATCTGCTATTTACTGTTCCGTGATCACCCTGCTACCAGAGTACCCTATTACCACCTACATTGCTCTGGTAAGCCTACCACCTGGTGATCCCTGGGCAAAGACTCCTAGTGCCCGTGACAGTCTGTTGCAAAGGTATGTAGTCAATGTGATGCCAAGTTCTTAATGAACAAATGACGGATGACACTGGATTGCAAGGTTGATGTAAGACCCCCTAGTCAAGTATGGGGAGGGGCCATAGTTTAGCAAATAGCTAAGGGGATTAGTGGAATTAATACAGCCTGTTTCCCATACAGTCCAAACCAGCTGTCATTTTTGCTGTAAAATCTCCCTTTCTGCATGTATGTTTGTTTTCAAACCCTTGTATTCAAATCTCTGTATTCTATTATTCATTGCTTTCTTATTTCTCATTCTTTACATCTATGCAAGTATCTCTCTATCTTTCTCTCTCTCTCTCTCTCTCTGCTCTTATATAGAGATACGAAAAGACATAGACACAGTCTCATTAATGGGGCTAAGACATATTTATTTACATAAGAAAAACTCAGTGATATACACACTAGATTGAGATGAGTTACAGAAACAGTCAGGGGTTTGGTGTTATGTGTATAGAAGCTGCTAATGTTAAGCAGAAAGGTTTTTTTTTGTGTGGAAATACGATTCATGTTTTATAGACTGCATATCTGTTTTGTTTTTTTCGTGTTTCGTGCCTCCTGTACAAAAATGTGCCTTTATATGTATGCACAAAGGGTGGTTAGGAGATTGCTGGAGGTTAGACATACAGATATGCATCTCTGTGTAGAACATTGGAGTAGGATTTTTGCCACAAGATATGACATAATGTGAAACCCTAGAAAATGTAGAATTTACGTGTTTTATATTTATTCACTGTTAGACAGACATGTACTGGGTACTGTTATATTTGAAGAAAGTGTTATAGAAATAGACTCCTTTGCCCTTCTCACTTAGTCAAATAGCTGAATGTGAGGTAATGAGAATGGCATGTGAGTTGGCAGAGGGAAAATTGATTGATACACATTGGTCTTCAGCATTTTTCTAGTCTAGGGGGCGACGTTGAGTTGACTGAAAAATCTTTTTTATAGCAATACCAGCACATGAGTAGGACACTACATAGAGGACTTTACACAGTGACACAATTACCAACTGAAATAGCTGCTAGTAAGATCCACACTGACACACACGACCATACATGGCTGTCACACCAGGGCAAACAAAGCTGTCAAATAGACAGCAGGGTTTTATGTGACAGCTTTATTTTATGTTTTGTTTTTCATTGTATTGTTTTAAAATGTGAACACACGGGGGCGTGGCCTGGACGCCATTCTGACTGGTCACCTTGCCTGGGAGCTCCATGCGTTGCTCGGGAGTAAATTACTTTTAGAGCCACTAACAAACATCCTGGGGCCGCAATCCGTGAGGGAAAGTGAGGGGGACCATCTGGGCGCAAATTCAGCTTGAATTGGAGCCAGCCGGAGACAGCTAATCGGCAATTCAGATCGTCGTGCTGATTTCCCGCCAATCCCCGGAGCCGCGACTGTGATGGTATGAGGCAGACAGGACCTGGACCCGGACAGGTGGAATTAAACTGCTCTTCTACAGCGTGGTGCCTGTGCCCTCCCCGCTGACCGCACTACCTCAGGAGATAATTTCAGCGCTCACCCACATCAGCGCTGACGGAGGGAGCCCCGGCGCCATCTTGATCCCGTGGAGGTAACTCACACAGCACAGGGTGAGGAGGCAGTAAAGAGATAGCCCCAGGTCAGCAGTCGTGTAGATCTTACTGGAGTCCTTACTTCAGCATATAGGACTGTGTGGTGCTGCAGAACTCCCAGCCTCCCAGTTAGGAACCTGCCTCTGATAAGGGCTCTAAACTGCTTAGAGGGTGCTATAAACCCCCTTGTTGGAAGAAAAGTGGGAGCCACATAGTACTTTCTCTTTGGCACATACAGTCCTGCAGTACAGTAGTGGGTAATCTATATCATATTCTCTTTACCAGGACCTTTCTGTAAGCTCTTGGACACTGAAGATGTGAGCTGTGTATACCCACAGCTATGTGCTTTTGAAGTTCCATTTTTACAAGTCTCTTCTTATGTGGGATAACCACACTACCATCTTGTGACTGTTTGAAGAATTACATGCTGAAGATATTTATTTTGCTCTCAGACCAGTGCATGGTGCTACATGTGAGTTGTAATGATGATGTCCTTAACCTAGTGTGAATGGAGGCTTAGGCGACTATGAGGAGAAGTGGCCAGCGATGATCACCAAACTTGCAGTTCCTTCCAATATTATCCTGAGTTCTTATCATAACCTAACCTGAGGATCACTCCGATTTGTAGATAGGCAGAGATAGGAGAAGCTCTGCCAAAAAAGGAGCTACAAATACTTCCAGCTCTTCCCAGCATTCTGATTTACGGCAATTCTTGCAAGTTCCCAACTCACCGACAATGTCTGAAAGACAGCATTCACCATCTCCGGCAACACCAGTTTCCTCTGGTTCAACATCTTTAAGTACTAGCCAGCTTTCTAATCCTCCAGCGGGTTCTCACGATACTAGTGAAATTTTACAGTTGCTCAAGTCTCTGCCTACTAAGCAAGAATTACCAAGTAAGGCGGACTTTGAGAAATTAGAAAATAAGCTACAAGATATTGTACGTAAAGAAGTGGCAAACATCCAAGCGAAACTCTCCCGCATCACTTCAAGACTTTCGATGTTAGAAGAAAGTAAAGAGGAAGCAGCTGAGAACCATAACAGCCTTAAAGATGTGGTTTCTCGTCAAGCTACGGAATTGACAATGCTACGAACAAGGATGGACGGTCTCGATAATAGGGGCCGCAGGAACAACTTGAGAGTGCGCGGTATCCCAGAAGACATCCCGACTCAAGGTTTAGTCGATGTTCTGACTAAAATCTTCAATGAGATTCTTGATCAAGATCCAAATGAACGAATCACCTTCGACAGAGCTCATAGAGCCCTTCATCCAAGAGGAGTAGCAACGGAGAGACCCCGAGATGTAATATGCAGGCTCCACTACTTTACCCAGAATCAGGAGATCCTGAATAAAGTCAGACGTCTGGAGAAAGTGGAATTCGACGGGAACGCTATACAGATTTTCCAAGACTTATCGTGGCACACCTTGCAATTTTGCAGGATGCTGAGACCTCTTACATCTGAGCTAGCCAAGAATAATATCAGATACCGGTGGGGGTTCCCTGTTAGCCTTCAGGCCACTCATCAAGGTCAATCACTGACCCTTCGGGAGCCTGCGGAGTTAGAGTCTTTTTGCAGAGCACTTGACATCCAAATGGTGGTACTAACCGAATGGCAATCTCAGCATCAGCTATTATCTCCAAATTCGTCCTCCACAGTCTCTGATAATATGCAGCGGATGGGAAATTCGAAGAAGAATGCCAAGAGAAGACAGAGCGCGCCTACCGAGGAGGTCACTTGAATCTGCTCACGAATGCTATTGTATCCTGTATCTTGATATATTTCTAAGTATTTGGACGCTATGCTGTTGTTAAAGTTCACATAACTGTGACTTCTGGTTACAATTACACAGTTAAATCATATTATTATAGGAAAATGTTTGTATTTCCCGATGTCCTTTATCTCTTTTTTACAGATGGAGCAAACGGAAGAATCTCTTACTGGACTTTGGGTCTGAGTATTTTTACGCATAGTAAGCTTTTGCCTTATCAGAGATGTAGTTTAAATGCTTTGAAATGTAAAGCTTACACAGTTTATAAGGATGTTCTCTAAAACTATTCTATTGGAGGTTCTTAGGGTGTATTTTGTATTCTACATTTTATATTTTGATACGTTCTTTTCTTAATAGTTCTTTAAAAAAAAAAAGAAAAATAAATAAATAAAAAAATAGATTTGTAATTTGGTGGTCGTCGCTGTCACCAATCCTCTGTGACCCCCCTTAACCGCACTCCACGTTTCCGACACATGGATGACCTTTTTTCATCCTTTTGTGTCAGAAGCGGTTTATTTCCATCCACACTCTTAATGTGGTTCGGTTCTTTCTGGCTGTTATTTTTGCTTTTTCTTTTTAACCCTTCTCCCTCTCTCTCCTTCACTTCCTGTCCCATTCCTTCTAGGAGCGCAGTCAAAGTACACTTCCTAGGATGCAATAGAAAATACTTTGCGTTGATAGAAACGTCTCCATGGCAATGACACTCAAGATAGCATCTATAAATGCAAAGGGGCTAAATATACCAGAAAAAAGATAGAGAGCTCTGCGTGACCTCCAGAATGACAAGGTTGACATTGCTTTTTTTCAAGAGACCCATTTCAAACAGGGCGCAGCCCCTTCGTTTTGTAACTATCTCTTCCCTCACGCCTACTTTAGTAGCAATAGTAAGGGAAAGACTCTAGGTGTGGCCATTCTCTTCTCTAAACGTCTCCCATTGCTTAATGTAACAAAACACAGGTTGGAGGAGGGGAGGGGTATTCTGGTAAAATACAATATCTTTAACCAATCATTCACCTTTGTCAATGTTTACTCAGCAAACCAGGGGCAGCCTGACTTCTTCGAGAAAACTATGGAGCAGGTGGACTCTCTCAGAGACGGAATTTTGGTGGTTGGCGGGGACTTGAACTGGACTCTTCATCCAGAACTAGACTCTTCCTCCAAGTCGCATAGATATTCAGACAAACTGTATCGTAAGGTAAGACGCACCTTACACACCCACCAGCTGGCTGACGTATGGAGACTAAACCACCCTTCAGACAAGGATTACACCTTTTACTCCCGCCCTCACGAAGTCTTTTCGAGAATAGACTATTTGTTCCTGTCACATAGACACCTGCATCTGGTACAATACACTGTAATTGGCCAAACTACTTGGTCAGATCACGCTCCAGTCTTCCTTACATTGCGCCTAGCTAGCCCTCACAAGAAACCATCCTTTTGGAAACTGAATGAATCATTGTTGCAAATACTATACTGTAAGACCCAGATTAAGAACACGATAGAGGATTACATCTCACATAACGATATCCCAGAATCTCCCAAAATCTCAGTTTGGGAGGCACATAAATGTGTTGTGAGGGGTAAACTGATCCAACTTGGTTCATTCATGAAAGCTGAAAAAGAAAGATCTAAGACTTCCTTATTGAACAAATTAAAACTATTAGAGACGAGACATAAGACATCCTTATCGAAAGATATCTTGTCTGAATTAACAGAAACCAGAATAGCTCTTAACAATCTCCTGTCAGATAGAATTAAATTAGATATGCGTAAATGCCGAAGTCGCTTCTTCCAATGAGGCAATAAGCCGGGAAGGATGCTTGCCAAGGCCCTTCGAGCACAGAGAGCTACTACATTCATTCAGACAATTTCTGACGAAAAGGGGACTAAACACAACACCAGTCAAGACATTGCGAAAGCATTTCATACATACTATACCAAATTATATAACCTTTCACAGGATGTTAAAGACTCTCTCCTTGTGAAACAAACAAACACTGCATCTTATTTAGCTGATATCGGCTTTCCCACTCTCTCTCAGGTCCGGAGAAGACCATGCTTGATGCCCCTTTTACCTCTTTGGAATTAATAGAGGCCATTAAATCCACGCCATCTGGAAAAAGCCCAGGCCCGGACGGGTTTACTATTGTGTATTACAAAACCTTTAAGGATATTTTGGTCCCTTTAATGCTACAGGCCTTTAATGCGGTTTCTGAAAAGGAAAAATTTACGACACAGGCTTTAGAAGCCCATATCTCAGTTATTCCCAAAGACGGGAAGGACCCTTCTAGATGTCCAAGTTACAGGCCAATCTCGCTTCTTAATGTAGATGTCAAGCTCTATGCTAAACTCATTGCCAACAGATTGAAATCTATATTACCGAGGATAATCCATTCTGATCAAGTGGGGTTTGTACCTGGCAGAGAAGCGAGAGACAATACCACCAAAGTCCTTGATCTAATCAACTTAGCTTCTAATTCTCCCACCCAGTCCATATTGTTGTCAACTGATGCTGAAAAAGCTTTTGACAGAATAGACTGGACTTTTTTAAGAGGTGTACTTACCCATATGGGATTAGGTCAAACATGCCTCCATAGAATACTTGCACTTTATCACAGACCCGCGGCTAGAATAAAGATAAATGGAGATCTTTCGGACCCTGTCATAATATCTAACGGCACGAGACAAGGTTGCCCCCTATCGCCACTCGTTTTTGTCCTATGTATGGAGACATTGGCGAGGGCAATCAGGTTAAACCCTGATATATCTAGAATCAGATTGGGTAACTCGACATATAAACTGGCTCTTTTTGCTGATGATTTGTTAGCAATTATTACTAACCCTGTTATCTCAGTCCCTAATCTGGTTTTAGAGTTCCAGAGATTTGGTACCTTATCGAACTTTAAGATCAATTACTCTAAATCTGTTGCACTTAATCTTACCACTCCCCCAGAGGTAGTTGAAGGACTCCAAAGTGCGTTTGCATTCACGTGGCATCCGAATCACATTAAGTATTTGGGAATAAACATCACCAAAGACCCTTCTCAATTATTCGAAATTAATTTTCAACCCATATTCAATGGTCTTCGAAAAGATCTGAGAGAGTGGCAGGGGAAGAAATTTTCATGGGTTGGTAGAATTAATATTGTCAAGATGAACGTATTGCCCCGTGTCTTGTACCTTTTGCAGACCCTTCCGATACACATACCATACAAGTGGTTCTCAAACCTGAACTGCGTAATCAAGAACTTTGTGTGGGGGGGAAGGAAACCTCGCTTTAAACACGATACTCTATTTAGACGGAAACATCTGGGTGGGCTCCAACTCCCTCATTTTGAGTCCTATTATGATGCTGCTATGCTCGGTAGAATACTTGATTGGACAAGAGCTAAAGCTGACAAACAATGGGTTGCAAAAGAGGAGTGGTCTCTCGGACATTGTTCGAGGACCTGTCCCTGGCTCATGAACCTTCCAAACTTACAACACCCGGTAATAAAACCTACTCTGAGGTGCTGGACTAAACTCCGAAAATTTAAATATATCTCCTCGGTCATTTCGCCTTTGAGCCCATTGTTTGACAATCAGTCTTTTCCTCCTGGGATCAGAGAAAAAGAATTTAAAGCGTGGTCTAAGGCAGGAATTCTTCGTGCAGGTCAGCTGGTGGGTCCGTCGGGTGTACATACCTTTGAGTATCTGCAGGCAAAATGGAGCCTGCCCAATGCGGAACTTTGGCATTATCTGCAACTCAAACACTTTTTAAGTACTGAAAAATTGCGGCTAGGGGTTTAAAGGGAATTGACATCATTTGAAACTATGTGTATTTTCCCTTTGAGTCCTGAACATACCCTTTCTGGGATCTACACAATCCTGATTGAGAACCGCTTCTCCTCTTTACAAAAATTTACTAAAGATTGGGAAAGAGATTTGGGGAGTCGGATACAAGAAAGACATTGGAATAATATCTTTCAAGCCACCAAGGCTAGTTCTCTTAGTTTAACAGTGTTTGAGACACAATATAAGGTCCTCTCCAGATGGTATCGGTGTCCTAATGTCCTTGCTAAAATGTACCCTGGGAACTCTAACCTATGTTGGAGATGTGGCTCGGGTGTCGGGACGCCGCTACACATCTGGTGGGAATACTCACTTTTGAGACCTTTCTGGGACGGTGTCATAACGACTTCAAAAGAAATCCTAAAAACGGAAGTTCCAGTTGACCCAGGTTTTTGGTTACTAAACCAGACAAAGTCTTCGATATCAATATACAAAAAATCCTTGCTAAAAAACTTAAATAGCGCCGCAAAGGCGGTAATTCTAGTTCACTGGAGATCCTCCTCTCCTCCAACCCTGAAGGAGTGGCTAACCCGCATCGAGTCCTATAGATATATGGATGACTTGATTCTTAGCTCATCCGATAAGTTTACAGAATATTGCTCCATTTGGTTTAGATGGTTAGAATTACAGGGGTCCGCAAGATACGCTGCCTTAGTTAAATAAACCCTCTTTCTGCTATTCCATAAAATTGTATCTAGTGCTCATTTTGGAATGGAACTGTGCTCCTAGATCCCTTCCCCTCATTCCCTACTCCCATTTTTCTTTCCACTCTGTTTTATAATTTCCCTCTCTCATCCCCCCTTTCTATTCCCTCTTGCTCTCTTTTCTCTTTCTTCACAACATTTAAGCAATACTAAGGTTTACCATACAGAGGCAGTCACCTATGAAAAGGCCAAACATATAACTATGATTATCACACGCGGGTTAAAGCTTAAATGAAAAAGTACCTATCGTGGTTATGTTCTCTATGTTCTCTGATGATTGTTATCACGTGTTATTGCCTTTGTTCTTTACGATTGTAACTCTGCAATTGTATTCAATAAAAAGATATTGTACAAAAAAAAAAAATGTGAACACACACACGCATACACATATTGGTTAATATAGTTAATATATGAAGATTTGTGTTACCTGAAGCATAAACTGTCTGGAAGGTGAAGAGATGTGTGAGGAGTCTGGCGGACCCTGGAGAGATGGACAAGGTAGACCAATAGCTCCCAGAGTGTATCTTCCAGACCTAGCGGAGGCAGCACATGGTCTGGCTCAGATGGGTACAGAAGGTATGTGCAAGCTGGTAAGAGTATATTGGGGTGCACCAGACATTTCTTATCAAGCTAGTAGGACGGCAACATCCTATCTTGATTAAGAGAATGTCAGGAAAATGATACCAATAGAGCCATCCCATATCCCTCCTGCAGATGGGTTTTTCTCCAGGTAAAGCAATTCCACGTCATCCAATTACCACCATGCAGGATCCTCAAGTATACACTGGTGTACCGATAAAATATGTCTAGGTAAAGGTGTATTGAAATGTGTCTAATAATGTATTACTATGTCATACTCAAAGATTTTGTTATTCAATGTGATAGCCCTAGAGTTATAATAGGTGATGGGGTACTCATGTTATTGATAATAAATGTATAATGTATTAGTAGTGGTAACAAATTACATACTTTCAATTAGCCACAAACCAGTGTGAACATAAAGTAACGGTACTAGGTAAAACAAATTGAATAGAATGAAAGTTGGAACTTGATTGAAGTGGTTGATAGCTTTGGCCACTAGTCCTTCCCCACTACCAAAGATCCCTCTTGGGCTGCCTCTTAACCTGTCAATTTTTTTTTTATTTTTTTTTAAATACGTTTTATTAATAACATCTGATCTTGAACAGCATTACAAAATATAAAACTCTTGAAAGGTAAATTAGTGAGATGATAAATGCAGATACAAATTTAACAATGTGTATGACACTCTCTCACAGTGCTTTTACAAAACAAATTCAGCTTCATATGAGCATGGTAACATGACGATGTTATTTTGTTTTAAATTATACAAATAAAAGGAAAAATATGAAGGGGTGGTATAGGGCAAAGTGGGGGAGGGGAAAGAACAGATTGGGAAGGTTAGGGGAAGGGGGAAGGAATTCACGCTTTTATTTTCTTTGCAGAGGGTAATCTGGGATTTCAAGCAACAAGTCGGATATGACTAGAATTGAAGCAGTGGTTGGTTATAGTATGAGGCCCATGGAGACCAGACTTTGTTGAAGGACACGGAAGAGCCCCTAAGCACACTGGTGATGTATTCCATCTGATAGGTGTGCCAGACTCGACCACAGACCATTTGGAGCATTGGAGGCATTGGGTTCTTCCAGTGAGCAGCTATTTGGCAGGTAGCTGCACTGATTATATGACTAAGAAGATTATGGGGGTGTGTTGGAAGGTCTGGGAGAGGTAGAGGCAGTAATTCATGCTTAGGGTCGGAGGGTACAGGAACCTGTCAATTTTTAAGATGTTCTTGACCCCTCTTGAGATGAGATTGTAACTGAAAGGCTAGCTTAGACCTTGAGAGGAGGTAAATGGTGAGACAGCAACCGAGAACGTCCAATACACTGTTTCCTGAAAAGTCACACTAACTGTCAGGATGTTGGATCGGGAGAGTAAGTTGTGGAACAGTAATTTCTTAGGCTCAGGTTATTTGACAGACAGGTACCAGATGTAGGCTACCATGCATCACGAGTTCAAGGGTAGCAGAGACACACTGGTGCCCATTTCACCCACTGCAGAGGGGCCAACACTCAAAGAAGGGTCCAAGTGCACTCAGGAATCTGTTCTAGGAGGCTTAGAAAGTAGTTAGAAGCACCTGAGCCAGACTCTAAGACAGTTGTCCATCATGAAGTTGTAGTTTTCCTGTTCTGTGTTTCTCTCATCATGTTCTCTTTTCGGGACGGTCAATTCTTTTGATTGTTGACAGGTGACAGAGGCTGGTTCAGGTAATGATAATGAGGTATTGGGGATGAAGGAGATGTTAGTAGCATAATCGATGCAGCCAATTGCTCTATTCAATTCAGGGGTAAAGGAAAATTTGGAAACCTTGGAGCTTGGAGAAAGTGCGAGGGGCTATTGTCTGAGTAGCATTACATCCGTAAATACGTTGACCACATAGTTGAAGAGAAGTACACCCAGCGATGCCAGTCCAGTAATATTCGGACTTGAGCAGGCATCCTTGAGAATGATTATCATTCTTGGGAGGGTAAGGTTTTAGACCAAACAAAGTGCTGGGCGTGCTCTCACGAGCCTCAGTGATTATATCAAGTAGGATTAGTTCTACTTGGGTGGGAGGCCACTAGGGGGAAAGTACGACACCTAGGTCCCTTAATCTGGAGTCTCCCAATGTTTGGCAAGCCAACCGCTATTTCATGCACAAAGAAACCTGAGTATTGGGAGACTGGGAAGAAAGAACAGACAATAGCCCGCCCACAAGTGTTGATGAAAAGAACTGATGACATTATTAGAAGTGTGTATATTAACGCAAGCTGAAGGAGATTGTATATGGCATTATTGATAGACATAGGATGATGCTATTGATGAACATGAAGTGTTTAAATGTATTCTGATCTTAAAGACATGCATTGGACAGATGAACCTGTTAAACTTGAAGAACTGTAGTAGAGTATTCTGTATAACTGATACATGTTCTATTGTACTCTGTACCTTTGTACTCTGTATTACGTGTTTTATTGCACCCTTGAAGGGCATACAAATTGTTATCTCCAAGCTCCAGAAGTGTACAGTCTATAGTAAAAGAAGAAGTCATTTTGAGGATTAAGACTCTCTCTTATAATAACTTGTTTAGATCTACAAACAGCGTGGTCATACACCAAGGGGGACTTGCATTACATAACAATGAAATGTGGTACTGAGATCCTGCATATAACATCTTTTTTGGTGATAGTTTATTATACTATCAAAGGGTGGAACTGTCGAAGTCGTATAATTAGATGAATGAAAGTATATTGGTTAATATTGTTTTATTGGTTGATTGCACTCAGTATGCCACGCTACACGTAGCATACTGCGATCGCACGGTAAAATACGCACGTACACACTCGCATTACAACAAAAAAAAAGAGGGTTTCACAGGCAAGGATATTGCTGCTAGCAATATTGCACATAAATCAACCATTTATCAGATCATCAAAAACTTCAAGGAGAGGTTCAATAGTTGTGAAGAAGTTTCCAGAGTGCCAAAAAACGTCCAGCAAGCGCCAGGACTGTCTCCTAAAGTTGATCCAGCTGCGGGATTGGGGCACCACCACTTGCTCAGGAATAGCATCATGCAGGTGTGAGTGCATCTGCACGCACAGTAAGGTGAAGATTTTTGGAGGATGGCCTCGTGTCAAGAAGACCACCAAAGAAGCCACTTCTCTTTAGGAAAATCATCAGGGACAGAATGATATTCTGCAAAAGGTACAGGGATTGGACTGCTGAGGACTGGGGAAAAGTAATTTTCTCTTATGAATCCCCTTTCAGATTGTTTGGAGCATCTGGAAAAATGCTTGTCCAGAGAAGGAAAGGTGAGCACTACCTTCAGTCCTGTGTCATGCCAGCAATAAAGTATCCTGAGACCATTCATGTGTGGGGTTGCTTCTCAGCCAAGGGAGTGGGCTCACTCACAATTTTGCCTAAGAACACAGCCATGAATAAAGAATGGGACCAAAACATCCTCCAAGATCAACTTCTCCCAACCATCCAAGAACAGTTTGGTGGTGAACAATGCCTTTTCCAGCATGGTGGAGCACCTTGCCATAAGGCAAAAGTGATAACTAAGTGGCTCGGGGATCAAAACATCAAAATATTGGGTCCATGGGCAGGAAACTCCCCAGACATAAATCCCATTGACAACTTGTGGTCAACTCCAATCACTGATAAGGCAAGAATGGGCAGCCATCAGTCAGTATGTGGCCCAGAAGCATGCCAGGGCGAATTGCAGAGGTCTTGAAAAAGAAGGGTCAGCACTGCAAATATTGACCCTTTGCATAAACTTAATGTAATTGTCAATAAAAACCTTTGACACTTATGAAATGCTTGTAATTTTACTTTAGTATACCATAGCAACATCTGACAAAAAGGTCTAAAAACACTGAAGGAGCAAACTTTGTGAAAACCAATACTTGTGTCATTCTCAAAACTTTGGCCATGACTGAAGGAATGAGGTTGTTTCTGGCACCTCTGGCTAGCCTAACAATTCAAGTTCTTTTGCAGAGAGGGAAAGTCTGTGTCCCTAAAATAGAGATAACCTCACTAAATACTGTATTAATTTACCACCCCATTATCTTATTTTAAATAATCCCCTTCTGTGAAATTAAATTATGTTTTTATTACATGGATATATGTGTGTTTATAAATTAATTTACCTGCATCAAATTCTCTTGAATGTTACAAAAACCATCCCACTGAAAGGAAAGGACTTCTGATTGCTGGTTCCTTCTGAGCACTGGTAAAAAGGGTGATGGTAAAGTGGCACTTCATCATCATCTAGCCAGGAAATGCCCATCTAAAAGTGGCCTCTACACTTCTATTTCTAATCATCATCACCATCATCTATTTATATAGTGCCACTAATTACGCAGCACTGAACAGAGAGCTCGCTCACATCAGTCCCTGCCCCATTGGGGCTTACAATCTTAACACACACATAGACTAGGGTCAATTTGATAGCAGCCAATTAACCTACTCGTAAGTTTTTGGAACGTGGGAGGAAACCAAAGCACCCGGAGGAAACCCACGTAAACACGGGAAGAACCCAGTGCTATGAGGCAGATGTTGCTAACCACCAAGCCCCCGTACTGCCCATTTCATTTGTAATGAACCTTATTTAAATATCTTGCTCCACAAAATGAAATATTTCTGCACATGGGCTCAATATGAGGTGCTTGCATGTGACTAGCCCACATTTAGCTAAAATTACCTAATCCACTCAGCTCCTCCCATAAATGTTGGAAACTTTTGTGCACCACAGACACGTCGCAATCTTGTCATGAAGACATTACAAAGCAGCATATGTGTTGCAGGGACACATTTTTATAAATGTCCCTTACAAGTGGCCACTTTCACTAAACAACCAGATATAACCTTCCAAATGGGCACAACAACTGGATTGCAACAAAGCATGCAGGTTGTTGATACACAACACTCTTGATTATTCTTTACCATCTGAACAATGTTTCTATGCTTCATTTTGTCTTAAACAGTCCCTTGGCAATAGGTAGCTTATCGCTAATTACATAGTCTTAGGTCTTGTATTCATGTAACAAATGAAGGTCCTGAAACAGATTCTGAGAATAAAGATAAACCATACAATTACAACAATGGCTCACATTTGCTTCGTTTCCTAGAACAAAAACAACACAATAAAACCTCTGCTAGAATGAACATCTGTTTTTCTTCTTTATCCATGAATATCTGGAATTGCTTTTCAGCAGTCAATAGAGACTGAAACATTCAAAAAATAAAAAGATTCCTAATAGTCATGGTATTAGGAACAATATCATTCTAGTAATATTTCCTTAGAGACAGAAGTGCTTTTCTCATCTCTAAAAGCCAGGTTAAGAGGCTGAATGTATGTTTTGACTGTCAGAGAGAAAAAATCCAATCATGGGACTACTGAATAACAAAATTATTTCCACTTAACAGGAATTACAGTCATTATTTGCACGCAATAAACATTAAACTGATAAATATTGAAATTCAGAAAAAAGAAAAAGGTGTATGGATCAAATCCAGTATTAGATTAGAGCTAAATAAATATATATATATATATGACATTTGGGCTGAGAGTCTTGAACGAAGATGACAGTTTGGAGCTATGTTTGTTTGGCAGTACCAAGGGCATTTCAATAGTAATGAAAGATATGTGTCGCGGTCCAGTCATAGTCACAAATTAATAAAATTAAAATTAAGATATGACAGTCACTAAATTATTTTCCTTAGATAAATTACATTAGACTGTGGGCAGTAAGCAGGTTTATTATTTCAAAGGGCACAAATGGTTTTAAGAAACCAGCTTAAAATATGCATGCTGCAGACCAGACAAGGAGACCAAGGGGTATATTTACTAAATGGTGGATTTGAAAAGTGGAGATGTTGCCTATAGCAACCAATCATTTTCTAGTTTCCATTTATTTAGTGCATTCTATAAAATGACAGCTAGAATCTGATTGTATGTTATATGTAACATCTTCACTTTTTCAAACTGGCAGTTTAGTAAATATACCCCCAAGTCTGTAGATTTCCATTTCACAATGTGATACTGCTGTAGCGCCTGCGGGGAACAGGACAGACGCAACCCTAAAAGAACTTACCTTGTAAACGATGGTCACCTCCAATCCGCCTCCGATATCCCAGCTGCGATTTGATCCCAGCAGATCCGCAGCCGCAACCCTTGTCACCTCCAACCACGTCCCTCTAAGAAAGAGACAAAGATTACAGCCATGCCTACCAGGTAAGGGCTGTCCGAGAATATGGCAAAGAACGAGGACACGGTCAGTCCAAGCTCACTTGCCGCCTCCTCACTTTGCTCTTGCCAAGGCACGGGGGACTACAGGCACTTGAGACCAGGACTATTCCCGCCTCAAGTACCTCGCACACCTGCCAGTGAGGGCCTAACCGAAAGGGGGAATCGAGCGTGATACTCACCGGGACACTCCCACTTCCGATCCGGTTCTCCTGCACCTCCCCGACACCTGCGGATGACAAGGAACACACAGCCTCCCTCTGCACTGACGATGAGACTAAAGGTGTGCACCCACAAACGCTAAACCGACTACAACAGCGACCCGACCCTAACAATGCTCTATTGGTCGGCAACGCAACTACGTCAAACAACTATGACTACCTAGGTGTGGTGCACTAACGGAACTGCTCACTAACCACTACGGGGAACACCAGACGGTGTTCACGGACTAAACCGGAGGGCGGTTCCTAACCCCCTCACCCAGGTCGTACCAAGAAGCTGCCTTCTTGCTATGGGGTCACCCACGGATCCTAAGGACCGGCTGCACCTGGCCCGACTGAGGCTCACTGGAACAGCCCACTAACCTGCGTACAGACTGCCGCCCGGAACAGCTGATCAAACTGAACCGCCCAACTGCCTGCACCCAGATATCGAACACGTATCCCACTCCGGAACCGCCAGGTAACCTGCACGGAACTGAGGACTGGGACTCTCAACCTGAACCACGGGACACCCCCTGGAACTGCGTTGAGCTGTGCTGCACTGCCACTGACTCACTCAGTCACCCCCTCTGGAAACCAATGCGACCCCAGGGACCTAAGGGACGGGAAAACTACGTGTGTTCTTCCCTGACTATGTGTACGCTGGTAACTACACTTGTCCCCCACAGCACGGGTTAGCACAGAAAATAACACAGGAACAAGAGCCTACCTTTAATGGGGGCCTGACGTCTTGCCCCTGGACACAGTTATGTAGCACACCCCCAAAATACCGTAATACAAACAATACTCGCCGCACAGACAGAATAAATACAGTATACAGTACTTTGCACGCTACTCACCAGAGCACACCGCTGCTAGCCAACCAGCCGGTTAATACAGCACCACAGGAGCCTCCGCTCTACTGTACCTCCTAACTCCGTGTGCTCACCTCACACAGGACCGCGCCTACACTCACGAGGCTCTCACGCCTCTACCACACACGACCAGGGCCTTATGCCCTACACACCATGGGCCTCTGCCCAGCTACACACAGAGCCTTGTGCTCTGTTTAATGGGCCTCAGCCCCCTCTCTAACTCAGGGCTCTGAGCCCACTAACTAGGGCCTTGTGCCCTGCTACCTAGGGGCTCTAGCCCCTACCTACTTAGGCCTGTGGCCTCCCTAACTAGCTGAGGGCCTTGTGCCCTTTATAGCCTACGGGCTATCAGCCCCTACTTAGGCCCTCTGGCCTTCCTATGGCCTCTAGGCCGCTAACTACCTAAGGGCCTTGTGTCCTTTTATACCTGGGGGCTCTGAGCCTCCCCCTCTCTAACTACTAACAGGGGCTTGTCCCCTTTATCAACAATATGGCCTATTGGCCCCTACTTGATCGTGGCCTAGTGCCAAAGTTCCTGGGCCTTGTGCTCCTAATACTCTGTCCCCACAGGCCTTGTGCCCGACCGTGGCCACGGGCCTAGTGCCCGAATTTAACGTTGAGTGTACTTACCTGCTCTGCGCAGGAATCTCAACTTGCCACGCCGTCTTCTTCCTTCTTTCTCCGGGTCTTCCAGACCCTCCAGCCGGCGGCGCCTCTTCTCCTCTTCGGTGCTGTTGAGGGCTGCTTGGTGGGGGCGCTCTCATCCCTTACAAGGGCTCCCCGCCGATGATCTCTGCTTCTGTTCTTGACTCGCCGCTCCGGACGTCCCCCGACGTCCTTCTCTCTGCTCCGCCGGACTCCTTCTGCCAAAATGGCGACACCCGGCGACTTATATAGTCGCCCGCGTGACGTCATTAGCCGGCGCGAGCGCTGATTGGCTCACGTCGGCGTCAATCTTTTGAATGGCCGGGCACGAGCCGCGATTGTCTCGCGTATCCGGCCGCTGATTGGCCAGCGGGGAAAGATGAGCCCTGATTGGCTCATCCTTCCTCCGCGGCCAGAACCTGCAAGCAAGTATGAATACTTACCGCTGCTGGATCGCCGGACGGGTAAGTAAGTTCCTTCTTCTTTCTTCACCCTCTTGCTGGGCACAGGAGCTGGGGACATCTTCTGTCCCTCCAGGGACGCGGCGATCGCGGGCATCTTCGCCCGCTTCTCGGGCACCGGCGACACCTCCACACTGCCATATCAGGAGAGAAGAATGTAAACTTGAAGGAAAGAAGTTGTTGCAGACAAGTGAGGTGTGGGAGCAGCCCTAGTGCTATTCATCATAGGGCTGATTAAACTGTGGATGGGGAGTGCATTTACCGTAGGGAAATAAGCCAGATGTTGACTGGCCTATGGCTGGTTTTCACTATGGCAGGAGGACGCCACCCTGCTGTACTGCCACCAGGCCAAGTGGTATTAGCAATTTAAGGGGGGCCCCATGCTATTTGTCAGCACTAGAGCAGGAAAGGCATCTTTTCTGGAGAGCATGTTTTTTTTAAAAAAATAAAAAATATGTATTTGTGGAGCTTACAGCCCTATGACATAGAGTGTACTACAGGAAGCAATTTACTCTTACATTTTAAGCGTAAATTGCGTTCAACTCTACATAAGGCTCTTATGGAGGAAATCAAAAACACGGGCCCCCCAGAAAGATGTAGTGAGGCTGGTTTAAAAAACAAGCTACATGTGAGCAGATTGGTCAGCTAGTCAATGCAAGTACTGGATGCTATAATTGATAAAAAAATATCTGGTATAACATCATAAAATCTGTCTCACTGATCAACAGTTGAATACAGTTAATAACATTTGTTGAGAAATTTAAGTAAAACATATAGAAAATGCCCAGATTGTAGTCACATGAGATTCCGATATAGTAAAAGGAATAACTGATTGAAGTTACATACATTGAAAATGCACAGATTGCTGTCAGACAGAGTACATCTACTTTCATTTACACTTTAATGTATATATGGGAGTATTTGCACTCAAACATTGATTATTTTGTTTGTTGTGATCACTATGGAATATATTACAGGGTGATAAAGCTGATAAAATGTAACCATTTTGTAGTGTTTTGCAACTATTGTGCCCATTTGTAGTGAAGGGATGAAATTTACATATTGTTCAATAATGTGTTTTGGGGCAAAATATTTAAATAAGCTTCAAGAGGTGTAAGCTTATCACTTAGTGAGGCATTCCTAGTTTAGAGGCTTTGTGTACCACATTAATTTCTTTTTTTCTTCTTTTTTTTAAAACGTTCACACTTTGCTATTGCCCCTATAATGGGTGAACCTTTAAAAAAATGGTGTGACCAAAGTGCTTTAACTTTTTACGTCCCGATTTGCGGCCTGCAAGAGAGGTCATTTATGGGTGGAGTTTGGGAGTAACTGGGAGGAGTTTGGGTGGGGTTAATTTTTACCTGCTCTCGGGATTCTGAATGTTGCCAGCTACGCTAGCATGATCATCATCATCAACGTAGCGTATAACATAGTTGTACAGATACGATATACATTAAAACAGTAAACATAATAATAATGAAACAATTTAGCATATGACATGTCAGGGTCAAAAAGGATGACAGAAAGTGGACAAAATGAGACATATGGTAGAAGACATTGAATGTGAGAGATAACATTCTAGAAAGAAGAGGTAGTGAGAAACAATAAGAGCTAGAAAGACATAAAACTGAATGTTCCAGGTGGGTAGCAGAGCAGGTGGAGGCTAGAGTCGATATGGCAGGAGGGTGGGTTGAATAAGAAGTGATAGGGTAGGTTGAAGTAAAAAAGAATATTGGGAAGGAAGGAGGGAACATGGGGACCAAGAGAGTAGAGGTAGGATGAAAGGGAGGATACATAGCTTCCAACATACAGAATCCCGAAAGTGGGACAAAATAAACCCTGTCCAGCCAAACTCCAACCAATTACAGCCAAACTCCGCCTATAAATGAACATAAGTGTGTAACGACCGCTAGTGGCAAGTTAGGTGTTTGTGGAGTGAGCAGTGAATCAGACTGGTTGCTATGGTGACAAACCAGCCCAGTATGCTAGAGACAGAGTGAGAAGGAGGATGGGCTGTAAAAAAAGGGGAAAAGGGATAAGGAGGAGACAGACAGAAAGGGAGAGAAGAGTGATGACGTGAAAAGCTGGGGACCCCCCACGCTCCCCCGGCATTGCCTGGGAGCGCAAGCACGATGACTGCGAAAGGGCAAGGAATGTGTGTCCTGAATAGGGGAGAATCCCCAGAGCAGAGAACCCTGGAGAGAAGGGGGTAATTGCTGCAAGTGGCAGCTTGCAGATACTAAGGGAGGTAAGAGCAGAGACCCCTGGAGAGAGCGTTGTAGCACAGAAAGGCAGTTGTGGAGGTGTGGGAAACCCAGAAAGGGGCAGAGAGAATTCTAGAGAAGAGTGTTATAGCTCAAGGGATTTTACCCCTGCTTGTAAAGCTTTTGTATGCCATTCACCCACATATATAATACATTATCTGGAAGGATACAAGGTATAATAAAATATGTTACATCAATACAAAATATTCTAGTAAAGTTCCTCATGCCTGGCATGTCCATCTGCCCGAGGCATGTCTTAGCTTATATGACATTTAAACAATAACTTTTCACAAATAACACCATCTTACGTCTGTTAACATAATTTCATTTATGATCTCCTTCAACCTTTTTAGTAAAATACACTAATAATATCAATGGGTTTTTCATCAACACTTGTGGAGCGTGCTATTGTCTGTTCACTCTGTCCAGTCTCCCACAACTCAAGTTTCTTTGAATGTGAAACAGTGATGGGCCTATCGAGTATTGACAAACTTCAAACTAAGGGACCTAGTTGTATTACCTTCCCTCTACTGGCCTCCCACCCCATAATTTGGGTACCTCAGAAATATTTAGTGGAAAGAGAACTAGTCCTACATAATTTGGTCTCTGAGGTACATGAGAGCACACCCAGCATTCAGTTTGGTCTAACACCTTACCCACCAAAGAATGATAATCATTCTCATGGATGCCAGCTCAAGTCCAAATTATTACTGGACTGGCATCACTGAATGCACCTATCTTCAACTATCGGATCAGAGTACTTACAGACACAATATTCTTCAGACAATAGCCCCTCACACTGTGTCCAAGCTCCAAGGTTAGCAGAACTTTTCTTTACCCCGAACTGAATAGTGTAATTGGCTGGACCAATTGTGCTAACAACTTCTCCTTCAAGGATCTGAACCATAAATACCTTTACTATAATATTACCTACGTATAAATAATCTCTAATACATTTTACTAATAAATAAATGTGGACTGGAACCTTAATAAATGTGTAGTATTTGCAAGTGTAAGTGCGAATGTAAATGTGTGTGCTATTAATCCGTGTGATCTCATCATTACACGTAGCGTACTAATCGCAATTCCATGGTAAAACAATATTAATCAATTTAGCTTACTTCATCCAATTATTGAACTTTCACAAGTGTGAAGCGGGACATACCTCCCAACTGTCCTTGTTGTCGGATCAAATCCTGACTAAGCGAGACAGTCACCCAAATTAGGGACTGTCCCAACAGATTCAGGACAGTTGGCAGACTGTCCTGCTTTCTCCTACCTGTTCTTCTCACTTTCACTTCCTCCAAACAGGTTCAACAATTAAATTGCCCAACCATAACCCCACAAATAAAATAGCACCCATTAAATAATTATCCCCCACCCAAACTCCACGATTAAATTAATAGCCTAGCTACCACCCATGTAAAAGTAAGACAGTCCCCCATTCCCTCACATTATAGCAGCCCCCTTCCTTTCCTTCACATATTATAACAGCCCCCTCCCTATAGTTTTGTATAAGCAGCCCCCCTCCAAAGGTGGAACTAGTGAGCTGTGGGTCTCGGTGCCGGGAGGCATGGAGGAGAAAACCAGGGCCCCCTCTGCATCTGCCTGTATTATACCACCTGAGCTTCTGGAGATTACTATTCCCAGTAACTAGTGCGTAGCTGCCCGTATAAGGACTTTTTATGCTGATAAATATCACTGCTTCCAGATCCTGCTTTGATGCCTACTTACCTGCTGTAATTCCTATGACCTACAAATTAGACCACTCTAATCCATTATATGGCTGTTCTGAGGTTGGGATCCAAGGTCTAGTACCAACGTTCTGCCCGCTACCCTGCAGCTCTGACCAGTGTGATATGCCAGGGGGAACCATCTACAGCAACCCTGATCTGAAGGAAGAGGTCAGGGATACCAGTCCAGGTGCCCAGCAAGGGGGTACACTAACAGCAAGAGTTACCCAAAAGGAAATTGTTCTAAGTGCCTTTGAAGGAGCCTAGTGGTGGCAGCAGAGCCCCTACTACAGAGTTTAGAGGAGCGCATTTGGGATAAAGAGGAAGCTGGCAAAGCAAGCCCAGCTGGTCTTCAGAAAAATGACAGGGTTGTATAGGAGATACATCCTGTCACAATTACTCACTATGAAAGGGCTGAGATGTTCTAAGACTGCTTAAAATGGTTATTAAAGGCATACGGAGAAGGTCTGCATTTAACCATGGATGGACCAGTCTGTCCATCCGAGACTACACATCCTTTTTTATGTGTCAAAATTGCAATGTGTCACTTTAATAACAGCTGCTCTGATTTTAATGTACAAAACATATGACAGACCAGGATATCCGAAATGTATTACTTGTAAGATAGTAAATATTTTTACTATATTGGCTAAGGTGTGCCAGTATAGGGTCACACCAGAGGCTAATAGGATATTATATACTCACATGGATTTAATTCCCCTAAATGTGCATAGATCTTACTAAAGGTAGGGATATTTGTTTTATGATGGTGAGACCTAATTTTGGATATCACTTATTTGTGTCTGAATGGGGATACTAAAGTCTTTCAACTCTTTATGTGCAAAAATTTACTTTAAGCTCATTGGACATTTGAGGATAAAACAGTGAGAGTAAAAATGAATATAACAATGATAACGCAGAAAGAAGCAGCAAGCAAAATAAGTAAAGTATAAATTACATTTAGCTCAGTGCAGCAGATCAATACAGTAAGCAGAGAAGGAAATATGATATTACATTACAGAGATTGTGAGTCTATACATTGCAGGCAGAAAATGATTGCTGCCGGATGACAATGCGGTGAATGCAGAAGTATAGTAGACATCTACTGTGAGTGTTATAAACCAGATCAACAAAGAGATGATTTACTGGCAAAACTGTGTATTTTTATGCTGCCAAACCTAGAAGCTTCCAAATATAGCCAAAATGAATACTGTATGATCAAAGAGGCATTGGACTGAGGTTCTCTTATTGGTTTATTGATTCAGTAGCAAAATTCTGCTCTATAATCACCTCAAAGGTGCCTGAAAGAGCACAATACAGGTGGTGGTTTGTTGTCTCATATAATGAAAAAATTATTGTTTTTTGGCATTATTTATAATTTAATATTATACATATCTACTCTTTAATTATATTGCTTGTATAGTACAGGTAATTAAAAATATTTTTACTAGAGAGTAGCTTAAATAACATTTTACCTTTTCCACTGCAATCATTAGTTGTTTGTAGATGGGAAATAAAACATCATGTTGCTAATAATTTACAGTGATTGGTGGCACTACTGCAGACTAAAATTCTATCCAATCTATATTTAATTATTAGTTTCTCTCATGAAGCAAAAATAAAATAAAATCAGACTTTATGTACCAATTACCGTACTATGTTTAAAATGTTTCTCAGAAGATTTCATGCCTTGCAAACAAGAGTAAAAGTTCTGCCATACAGCCTCCTTAATGTAAGGCAGTAATGTGGACCTGTGTTTTTTATAATCAGGCCCTTGACAATCGTCATAATAAAGGAACACCAAAATGTTTGTCTGATCATGGCATTTTCACTTAATAAGGCTACTAGATGTGTCATCCAACAACACAGTGTCTAAAGAAAGAGCTCCCCTCATACAACCAATTTATGCTCACACTTGTACAAGCACTATATTATGTTCAAACTAGAGTTACACACAGACCCCCATATTTTTGTTCTAAAACTATTTTCATATTTTGGTTTTGCCCAAAAATACTCATGTGTTTTGGTTTTGGTTTGAGATCTGGATTTGATTAAATTTTGTGAATAATAGTATCAATGATAAAATCATCTGATTTTGTGCTGTTTTGGTTCCTACATTACTATTTATAGTATTAACATTCCTTTTATTTAACATTCATCTTATTTAGCATTCATCTTATTACAATTCACAGTCTATTTCCAATGCTCTCTTCACAACTGCCAAAAGTTTCACCAATTTTGGCCAAAGGCAGTATGGAGCTGGCTCGCTAAAAGTAGTGATAGAGCTGTGCATAACAAAGTACATGACAGTTTAATAAAAGGTACAATCCCTATGAAAAAGTGTCAGAATCAGTGTACATAAAGATGATATGGCAGATTATATTTTTCTTCCAGCTGCTTCAATGTTGTAGATGCAGTTGCTAAATGATGAAAGTGCACAGAAATTTTACAGGTCACAAATAGCATCTCCTGTAATGACCTCTCCTTTTTTTGGAAATTCTGTGCCACCAATTTGACAGTGTGTGCAAAGCATGGTACATGTTGAAATTCACCCAGTCGTAATGCACACACAATGTTCGCTCCTTTATCACCATTGAGGAATCCTGCGGAGAGTCTTAGTCAATTGCTATGACATACCTGAATTTTTACAACAGATTGACAATGGTATGTTACTTTGTGAAACCAAAGTTACAAAGAGTAGCTTGCCTGTGAATGACGTGGGATTGTGCGCTAGCTCTACAGTCCTGGCCAGAAGTTATGAGAATAATACAAATATTATTTTTCACAAAGTCTGCTGCCTCAGGTTTTATAATGGCAATTTGCATATACTCCAGAACATCATAAAGAGTGATCAGATGAATTGCAATTAATTTCAAAGTCCCTCTTTGCCATGACAATGAACTTTATCCCAAAAACAACATTTCCACTGCGTTTCAGTCCTACCACAAAAGGACCAGCTGGCATCAGGTCAGTGATTCAGTAATTCTCTCGTTAACACAGGTGAGAGTGTTGATGAGGACAAGGCTGGAGATCACTGTCATGCTGAGTTAGAGTTACAGACTGGAAGCTTTAAAAGGAGGGTGGTGCTTGAAATCATTGTTCTTCCTCTGTGAACCATAGTTACTGTATGGAAACACATGCATACATCATTGCTTTGCATAAAAAGTGCTTCACAGGTAAGGATATTGCTGCTAGTAAGATTGCACCTAAATCAACCAATTATCGGATCATCAAGAACTTCAAGGAGAGAGGTTCAATAGTTGTGAAAAAGGCTTCAGGGCACCAGCAAGCTCCAGGACTGTCTACTAAAGTTGATTCAGCTTTGGGATCAGGCCACCACCAGTGCAGAGCTTGCTCAGGAATGGCAGTAGGCAGGTGTGAGTGCATCTGTATGCACAGTGAAGTGAAGACTTTTGGAGGATGACCTGGTTTCAAGAAGGCCAGCAAAGAAACCACTTCTCTCCAGGAAAAACATCAGGGACAGACTGATATTCTGCCAAATATACAGGGATTGGACTACTGAGAACTGGGGTAAAGTCATTTTCTCTGATGAATCCCCTTTCATCAATGACATCAATCCCATTGAGAACTTGTGGTCAATCATCAAGAAGTGGGTGAACAAACAAAAACCCACAACTTCTGACAAACTCCAAGCACTGATTAGGCAAGAATGGGCAGCCATCAGTCAGTATGTGGCCCAGAAGTTGATTGACAGCATGCCAGGGCGAATTGCAGAGGTCTTGAAAAGAAGGTCAGCACTGCAAATATTGACCCTTTGCATAATTTTAATGTAATTGTCAATAAAAACCTTTGACACTTATGAAATGCTTGTAATTTTACTTCAGTATAGCATAGCAACATCTGACAAAAAGGTCTAAAAACACTGAAGCAGCAAACTTTGTGAAAACCAATACTTGTGTAATTCTCAAAACCTATGGCAATGACTGTACTATGCTGAAAGGAGGAGGAGGAAGCTATTGGCACCACTGCTGCCTGTGGAGTAATACCTGCCCAATGGACGGTCATGTAGTCTTCTGTTTGATCAGAATCGTTTGTCCACATATCTGTAGTTACGTGGACAGTTTATAAAATGGTATTTTCTATTATTGAATAACTTTTTGTTTAACCCCTGAGTACAGCTGAGGAATTGTTGTTCTGGAGAAATGGAATCGAGATGGAATTTGATAGCGGAGACACATGATGCATTGATGGGGAAAATTGGATGCACATCCAATGCTAACAGTGATCTGCAGTGCAACATTATGCTGACCGTCATACTTGGTTCCTCTTTCAAATGCTTGCTTCACAGACAATTGTGTAAAACTATGCTTTCTCTTCTTGGTCCCCTTCTGTATATATGTATCACCCCCAGCAGCAGCATCTGTAGTGTACAAGGATGTTTCTTGGGAATCATGGATTGCATTAGAGCAGTCAGGTGGAACTGGAAAATTGGATGCTGGAATACGTACTAATAATGAGGAGGCTGATGATGAAGGCGTTGATGGTGAAGATTGCACAAGATGTCTATACATTAGGTGCTAGCTGATGCTGGGCTGCTTACTACAATACACAATTTTCCACCTTTTGAAGATCTACTTGAATAAACTCGCTGCAAATGATGTAACAGAGAGAAGGTGTCTAGATGATCAACATACCTACCTTTACTTATTGTGGTGTCACAAAAGTTAGATGCCTTGACAAATTTTGTCTGGGTTGTGATAAAAAATGTTTCCAAACACAAGAGGTGCTTATTTTGATCTAATAAAATTGCATGACAATGTGCTTATCCTGGAAATGAGGTGGTAACATTGGTGGTTGCTTTAATTCACAATCATCATCATTCTCATTATCTTATTCAAGTCTAACCCATTCATTTTCAGATCCACAATTGCCCCCTATATCCTCTTTCACATTAGCAAGTTCCAAGTGGCATCCTCAATCTCTATGTGTAAATAATCATCATTGCTACTCATCTTCACATTTCCAAATGGTTGAGAAATTTGGGAAGGAGTCTACTCTATAATTACAATGACTCACATATAGCACTCATGGATACCCTTAGACTCTGTTCCAGGTTGTATGAGGTTCTTACGGTTTCAAAGAGTTAATGACTCCTGAATTTAAGATTTATTGTGAAGTTTACCTTTATTTTTAAAAAAAACATAACATAAAAGAAATAGTGAATCAAATACTTAGCTTTCAATATGTTCAAGTAACAGTCAATTTCCAGGACCCCTCTTTCACACGAAAGGTGGAAAAACAGTAGGCACCTTGCCTCATCAAGGTCCAGTCACGAGGCAAGGGTCTCTCTGACTGCATTCCAGTTTTATACTCAGAGAACAAAGGGTCTTAGAATCAACGTACATATAAAGGGATGAACATATTTCCACACTCTCTATTGGTACATTACTGATAAAAAAGATACATTCTATGCACATGTGCAGAAGCATCTGAAAGACCGCCCTGGCATAATATGTAGAGACGTCTTTGCCCAGTCATTGATCAGATAAGCCTTTTATAATACACACAGAAAAGTATGAATACAACAAAATGGAGCTCAGTGGCCATTTTGATAGGCCTGTCACCAGGGGCTGGCTGGCAAACTTTATCCCGGGGGGCAAGCACATAGCACTGGCCCATAAGCAGTTGCCCAACCCTAAAGGGTGGTCTTCGGTACAATATATATTTATCAATTTAAAAAGAGGCTATTATAGTGTTGCTTAACTCAGTGATACTTTGTTATAAATGATAAATCTTAAATAATGAAAACAAAAAATGCAACAGATAACAAACCTCACTTTATATTGCATTTTATTTTATATGTTCCTTCTCTGCACTGTTGTTATTTACATACCTCGCTTATTATAATGGGGTATAATTCATATTATAGCAATAAATTACATAATGTTCTATTACAGTACTGAACACAGGGGCTGATTTTTCAAAATGCAAAATGCCCTTTTGCTTTAAAAGTCTGATGTTTTTGCCTGCAAACGTGCGTGTTTTTTTTTTGCTTTGGGCTATATACTAATAGGGTTATTATTTGTTTTAGGGTTAACCTAAAATAAATAATATGATTGGTGCTACTAGTAGGAGAGTACTAGATATCAGTATGACACCCTGGCCCAGAGATGGATTAAGGCTCTGGGGGGCCCGGGATACTTTAGACAGCGGGGACCCCTATGATGTAACATGGTTATCATTTTAGACAAATACACAGGCAATACTATGTGCACTACTGTTAGGTGCACACAGCTCTGTCCTCACGAGCAGTACAGTGTAAAGCGGGACATACCTCCCAACTGTCCTTGCAGTCAGACCAAATCCTGACTAAGCGAGACAGTCATCCAAATTCGGAACTGCTTCAACAGATTCAGGACAGTTGGCAGACTGTCCTGCTCTCTCTCCTAACAGTTCTTGTCACTTTCACCACCTGTGGCTGCTGGTGTCTTTAGCTTAGTTGCTGCTTGTCTGGATCCTGGAATGTTGGATACCCTATTTGGAAAAAAAGGGTATAAGAAATTTAGAAAACTCCAACCAGCCTTCCTGTTGAATCAATATAACACCCACATTTTATATAAAAGCCTCCATCCAGCCCGAAATTAAAATAATAGTATTCATATTTGATAAATAGATCTACTTCCTTTCAATTAGCACTGACATTAAATTAATAGCATACACATTTAATAAATAGACCTATTTCCCCCAACAATAAATAATATTCCCATTTAATAAATAAACCTCTCTCCCTCCAAACAGCCCCAGCAATAAATTAAATAGCATTTACGTTTAATAAATATAACCATTTGTCACAACACACACACAATAGATACTGGCCCCCACTCACACACACAATAGATACTGGCCCCTCCTCTCACACACCCAATAGATACTGCCCCCCCTCTCACACACTCAATAGATACTGGCCCTCCTCACACACACAATAGATACTGGCCCCCACTCACACACACAATAGATACTGGCCCCTCCTCTCACACACCCAATAGATACTGACCCCCCCCCCCCTCTCTCACACACTCAATAGATACTGTCGCCCCTCACACACACAATCGATACTGGTCCCCCTTACACACACACAAAAGATACTGCCCCCCCTCTCACACACTCAATAGATACTGGCCCTCCTCACACACACAATAGATACTGGCCCCCACTCACACACACAATAGATACTGGCCCCTCCTCTCACACACCCAATAGATACTGCCCCCCCCCCTTCTCTCACACACTCAATAGATACTGTCGCCCCTCACACACACAATCGATACTGGTCCCCCTTACACACACACAAAAGATACTGGCCCCTCTCACATACACACACACACACACACACACAATAGATACTGGCCCCCCCTCACACACACAATAGATACTGGCCCCCTCACACACACAATAGATACTGGCCCTCTTTACACACACAATAGATACTGCCCCCCCTCACACACACAACATATACTGTTCCCTCTCACACACACACAATAGATACTGGACCCCTCGCACACAATAGATACTGGCCCCCCTCACACACACAGTAGATACTGGCCCCACACACACACACTATATACTGACATACACACACACACACAATACACTGACGTACACACACACAATACACACCTCCCAGCCCCCGCCGCCACTTACCTTGTTCCAGACACATCGCGCGATGGATGTTCCTCTTCACACATGGGATGGCACCTGTCATGTGGTGTGCTTCAAATGTGACACCAAGGCCACACTATTGGAAGGGAGGGAGGGGGGTACACGGCCAATAAGAGAGGTGGCTGGACCCAGAGGACGGGCCAGCCACCAAGTAATAAAAACTAGGGACCAGCTGTGATGTAAAGGGTTAACAAGATTGTGTGTGTGTCTTATGCAAGCCCTCTCCGATCTTTTAAGATAACATTCATACAATGATCCCTGTTAGTACAAGGATATTTCTATATGTACAGGACTGGTTTTAACTAAGACTTGGAGGGGGAGGTAAATTTAAAATGTGGAGACAGATTTATAGTCGGGATAGGGCATGTCCTAGATCAACATGGTTTGTCCCAAAGAACATTTACTCCTTTTTTGCCTTAATGACTCAGGCCCTTTGTGTTTGTCTGTACAATATGGTACTTCTCCACCGTCTGGCTGAAAGTGATGAATCCATATTGTCATATTTATGCAGTTGTCATAAGGCCTTCTTCTCCAGGATCAAGCAGTGTAGGCCACTTTTTCAGCATTAAGTAAACGTAACAGTTTTCTGCAATGTCTCTGAACATGGTTTGGATCAATGCAATCCCTTCAATTAAAGTTTGCTGTAAAATAGCTTCAGCTTTTCCTTGGCTTAACATTTCTTGCACCAAACGACTTAGCACAATCAGTGCTGTTTCAACGATGAAATGCATAGCGTGTTTTGTAAACAGTTCAGTTATTTGCAAACTATTGAAGATATAGGTGTGTATATCAGCATGTCCCACGTTGTCCTTCCAGTTCTGGACAGCAGTCCAAATAGACTTCTTTTCAAATGTCCCATTCGCAATGCAGAGATTTACAGGGCTTTCAGTCTGTTCAGTGACATAGCAAACAAACAAAAAATTGGCTAGCCCCTTCTCCTCCTGTCTGATGTCTGACAGTCTGTAAAGATGGCTGCATTTCTGTAGCAAAAGTCCACACAAGTTCTTTATCAGTTTCTTGTATCAGAAATTGCTTTCTGTCTTGAAAAATCTCCCAGCATAGAGATGTGCTCATAGAGAAATCCAAGATCAACAGTTCTGGTATTATTGGCAAAGTTTGCTTAAGCTTAACACGTCCTGCAAGTAGATGCGGTACATCATCTATAACATGGGGGTCTTCTCCTTTTATAAGTCCCCTCTCCTGTGAGTACCATCTTCAATGTATTAAAGTCTGTGTCTGTGCTAATTTGCTGTGCACGGGTAGCATTTCTTCTTTGACGTCTACAGCAATAGACATGACAGGTTGTGCAGTTGCCATTGGTAATGGTGCATCTTTCAGCTGTTTTAAAACCATTGACTGATTTGGTTTTATCAGGAAATACACTGGGGTATGAGTTTCATTACCAATCACAAAATCTGCAACTTTGTCACTAAATAATCACCCAGCCAATGTGTTTGTAATTTTCTGTTGCTCTCTGTTATCAGACACTTCCCCAATCAGTGCGTGTGTCGTTCCATTGTGCTTTGATTTGTGTGAAACGCTGTTCAGTACCAGTAAGTTACCCACCCAATCAGTGTTCCTTTCATGCACTGATGTGGCTGTTTTGGAGGTCACAGACCTAAACTCTGAGCAAGAAGGCGGTGCATGGAAAATTACAGAAGATGCATGTGTCACGGTCGTCTGAATTTCTTGATCCGATTCGGGACCCTTGGGCCTAGCTGGAGCAGGACTGAAACAAAAACTAGCAGGTTGGATGATCTTCCTGCTCATGTTCTTGCTGAATGTAAATATAGCAGGGAATGAGCAGTCTGGAAATGCTGACAGGAACACTGCACTTTGTAATGCTGACAGGAACACTGCACTTTGTAATGCAGACTGGAACACTGCACTTTGTAATGCAGACTGGAACACTGCACTTTGTAATGCAGACTGGAACACTGCACTTTGTAATGCAGACTGGAACACTGCACTTTGTAATGCAGACTGGAACACTGCACTTTGTAATGCAGACAGGAACACTGCACTTTGTAATGCAGACAGGAACACTGGAAACTGGAGCCAAGAACTATCCTCTGGAGAGAAGTGTGGCTAAGATCCCGATTTGTGACAGTACCCCCTCCCTTACGAGTGGCCACTGGACACTTAGATTGGGGCTTAGTTGGAAACTTGCGGTGAAATTTTTTGATGAGAGATGGAGCGTGAACATCAGAAGCTTTGATCCAGGCCCTCTCTTCTGGACCATAGCCTTTCCAATCGACTAGATATTGTAAGGTCTTATGTCGAAACCAAGAGTCCAAGATCTCTTTAATTTCATATTTATCACCATGTTCAGTCTGCACTTCAGGAGAAACCAGTTTGGGTGTATAAAACCGATTTAGCACCAGTGGTTTTAAGAGAGAGATATGGAAGGTGTTGGGTACCTTGAGGTAAGATGGTAGATGTTATTTGTAGGACACTGGATTGATGACCCGGGAGATGTTAAACGGTCCAATAAAGCGAGGAGCGAATTTCATAGATGGAACTCTGAGGCGTAGATTGTGAGTAGACAGCCAGACTCTGTCTCCAGGTTTCAATCTTGGAATGGCTTTTTGTCGGCCTGAATTTTGTAGCGTTGGGATGCTTTAAGTAGAGATTCCCGTACCTGGCGCCAGTGGCCTGCAAAATTCTTTAGGAAAACTTCAGAGGCAGGTACTGAGGCTGTAGGGAGTGGAGTAAACGAGGGTACCCTGGGGTGTAGGCCATAGACCGTAAGAAATGGAGTGGAAGCAGAGGATTCGTGAAAATATTTATTATAAGCAAATTCTGCCCAAGGAAGCAGATCTACCCAGTCGTCTTGAGAAGAGGATATGTACAAACGGAGAAATGTTTCTAGGTCCTGATTAACTCTTTCCGTTTGCCCGTTGGATTGGGGATGATAGGCCGAAGAGAAGTTTAGTTTGATCTGTAGTGCTTGGCACAAGGATCTCCAGAATTTTGCCACAAACTGAACTCCTCTATCTGAAACGATTTCTTCAGGACACCCATGCAAACGGAAGATCTCCTTTATAAATTGCTGAGCCAGGATAGGTGCTGATGGGAAGCCATGGAGAGGAACAAAATGCGCCATTTTAGAGAATCGGTCAACGATGACCCAGATGGTATTGAAATGATTAGAATTGGGCAAATCAGAAACAAAGTCCATAGAAATATGGGTCCAGGGTTTGGTGGGAATAGGCAGAGGCAACAGTTGGCCAGCTGAAGATTATCTTGAACTTTTATGTTGGGCACAGCTGCCACATGCGGAAACAAATTGCTGAACATCCTGATGAAGCGTAGGCCACCAGTAGCTTCTCGATATGAAGGATTGAGTTTTGCGGATGCCAGCATGACCGGCAAATCTGGAACAATGTGCCCATTGGAGCAATTTTTTACGCAGGTTCTCAGGGACAAAGGTTTTCCCCTGAGGAGGTGTATTGTCGGGTTTACTGACTGCGATGCTGAGTGGGCTGATAATAGGCCGTGGATCCACAGTGATGGAATCTTCCTCTTTCACCATAGAACGTGACAGAGCATCGGCCTTGCGATTTTTGGAACCGGGACGGAAGGTGACATGGATATCAAATCGAGAGAAGAATAGTGCCCATCGGGCCTGACGTGGGTTCATGCACTGTGCAGTTTTAAGGTAGAGCAGATTCTTGTGATCCGTGTATATTGTGACAAGATAAAAAGCTCCCTCAAGTAAATGCCTCCACTCTTCAAGCGCCAATTTGATGGCAAGCAGTTCTTTGTCCCCTATGGCATAATTTCGTTCAGCTGGTAAAAATTTTCGGGAGAAGAACCCGCAGGGATGCCATTGCTCATCAGCTGTTTTTTGGGAGAGAACTGCCCCTACTCCGACAGATGAGGCATCAACTTCCAAGTAGAATGGACAGGTTAAATCTGGTTGCCTGAGTATGGGAGCAGAAATAAATGCTTGTTTCAGAAGTTGAAAAGCAGTTTGGGCTTCTTCAGACCACTTGGCAGGATTAGCTCCTTTCCTGGTGAGGGCAGTGAGTGGTGCTACCACAGTGGAGTAGCCACGAATAAATTTTCGATAATAGTTAGCGAATCCCAGAAATCGCTGTACTGCCTTTAGTGTAGATGGTCGAGGCCAGTTAAGAATAGCTTGCACCTTCTCTGGGTCCATACGGAGACCAGTCCCCGAGATGATATACCCCAAGAATGGAATGTATTCAACTTCGAAGGTGCATTTTTCCAGCTTGCAATACAGTTTATTCCTTCTGAGACGGCTGAGGACCTCTTTAACATGTGTGCGATGGGACTGGATATCAGAGGAGAAAATGAGGATATCAGAGGAGAAAATGAGGATATCGTCCAAATATATATATACCAATAGTATAGTACAGTAAGTCCCGAAAGATTTCGTTTATGAAATTCTGAAAAACTGCTGGGGCATTGCTCAGACCGAATGGCATGACAAGATATTCGTAGTGCCCATCCCTGGTGTTAAAGGCGGTTTTCCATTCGTCGCCACGCCTGATGCGAATCAAATTGTAGGCCCCGCGGAGATCCAACTTCATAAATATTTGGGCACCTTTGACTATATCAAATAACTCTGTGATGAGGGGCAGAGGATACTGGTTCTTGATGGTAATGTCATTGAGATCTCGGTAATCGATGCAGGGATGTAATCCATCATTCTTTTTCTTTACAAAAAAGAACCCGGCTCCTGCCGGTGAAGAGGATGGACGAATGAAGGCCCTTTCCAAGTTCTCTTTTATATATTCTGTTATGTGCGTATTGTCGCTAACCAATAACGATTGTCGAACCTCGATTTGTGTTTCCAAAGCACAAAGATTTATTCGCAAATAGTAGAATAAATATGCTCAAGTGAAGTAATAGTAAATACAGCCGTTAATTATTGCAGGCGCTCTGGATCCAGTGCAGTCATTCAATCCTGAAGTCTGGGGACAAGAAGTCTGCACTCTGGATCACAAGCTGCTGCTTATATACAAAATCAAATACAGTAATACAATGAAGATGGAATAGCTTGCATCTATTGGTCCAGGTCTCAGGAAGGTCCAAGGGGTCGTCATCATTGGCCAGTTCATACAAAGGAATCCAAAGGAGGGGGTCATCTCTGCAGGGGGTATGCTCTGCTCTTCCCGCCAAGATTCCTTAGTCTTAAGTAGTTCATAATTCCCTATCATTCATAACTTGTGTATGCACTCTGCGATTCCCTCGCAGAGTGAACCAAACAGTAGGATATGTAACGAGGTTCATTATGATACCACTCATGATGTGATTCCTTCAACCTGTTCAGTGTATTTCATTAATATACATGTAACTCTGATATAACATATAAATACTACTATATTTCGACATAACTGACTATTTGTTGCAACTACCATTAATGTGTGCTATTTTATAAGTATGCGTGTTTGTGCAAATGTATGGTAAAAGACCGATTACTGTTGCTGCCACGTGTAGTGGATGCGTACGCCCTTTCACGCCGTAGCGTGCCCTTGTACGTCGTAGCGTACCGTACGCATCTTTTCAGACAAAGACAACCAAGTTTGCTAGATTTTAATTGAAATGACTTTATCCAATTTGCTGACTTCGACAGTTCCACCCTTTGATAGTGTAATAAACTATCACCCAATCACCGTTTCAAGTTCAGGATTATACAATACTTCTTCACATACCATGATCTCGGTATCTGGTACCACCCTTTCAGTCTCTTTCTCAGTGTTACTCCTATGAGACCATTTTCCACACTTCAACACAGAAGGAACACATTTGACAACTAAACCAATTGCTAAGATGACACCCAGTATAAGGAGAAGGAGCATACCTACACTCGCAATCATTTCCTGTACCCACTCCCCCAGACCGGAGAACCATTTTGCTGGGTTCAACCATGAGAACCAACCCGCCACCTTTTCCCCGACCTCATATAACGAAGAATTATGGCTCTTTCGAAATTCCCATTTCAGCTGCAAAATTTCATCCATCTTCCGGTCTATAACCTCTTTAGGGTCATCCGTATTATTAGTAATGTACGTGCAACATTTGACACCGAACTGGGTGGCCAGTGTCACACAGTACCCACCAGTAATAGAGGTGAGATAATTTAGTACCAGTCTATGTTGCACCAACTCTTTCTTGTACGCTTGTAGCTCCCTTCCAGTATACCTGAAAGTGTCATCATACATCTCGGTGATATTATCTATTAATTTGGCTAGGTCTTGGATATATTTAAAGTTTAATGTTCCCCGAGCGGTCCTGGTGAGATCTAGAGCAACCATAACTTGGAAACCAGCAGTTTCACTAATCAATTTTTTAGCTATGGGTTCCTCACCAGGAATCATATTTCTCTTGCCATGGTGTTCATACTGTGTGTGTATGTATGGTGGTGATGTAGTCTTGTGAATACCAACCATTTCTTCATGAGTAATAGTCATTATTTCAGGAACCAGTTTAGCTAGGAAACACAAGCCCTTGGAACTCGGAGTCACCCAGGAATAAGCTTTTCTTCCACAAACAAAATACACATCCTCAGGGAGAACATAAGGAACAGTATGCCCATGAATTATATTACACAGAGTTTTGATAAAACTACCCATGCCTAGTGTCTCCATCTGCTCTAGACACGTGTCGGCATTAATGACATTTTCACATTTATCTGTAGAGACTTTTCCAATGGATACCTTCTTATGTTTGGTTATACGCCCTAACTTGTGACTTCCATCAACATTCCTGCCTAGTAGTGACATTGTGAGTCTTCCTCTAAAATGAGTGTGGCGAGCCATTGTCTGATCTGATAGGTCAGCCTCCCAATTCTCCAGGCGCTTTGCATGAGATATGTTTAGGCACAGCAAAGATCTGCCTATGGAGTATTGTCGAAGCGTCAGACTAGGGGACCTAGTGTTATTGTACCTCCCTTCTATGGGCCTCCCACCCCTTAATTCGAGTACTTCTGATATGTTTAGAGGGAATGGCACTAGTCCTATGTTATGCTGCGCTTGAGGCACGTGAGAGCACACCCAACACTCGGTTTGGTTTAGCACCTTACCCACCAGGGAGTGATAATCCTCCAAAGGATGCCCGCCCATATTCAGAGTACTGGGGGACTGGCATCTCTCTTCAACTAGGGAGTCGCAGAACTTGCAGATACAATACTCATCAGACAATAGCCCCTCACACTGCCTCCGAGTTCCTGAACTAGCAGACCTTTTCATAACCCCTGGACCAAGTTTGATAATGGGCTGCTCAGAGTATCCTATTAACTTTTCTTCGGCCTCCATTTCATCCGTATCACTCCCAGAACTCTCCTCCGTCCTCCATCCTCCTTCACAAAAATAGAATGTCCTAGAAAAAGTAAAAACAAGGAAAATCCTGGAACAAAAGAAAAACAAAAACCGCCACTCCATCGCTGGAAAGATAGTTCTGAGGCAACGTCTCTGGTTAAGGTGTCTCAACTGCAGGCTTTAGGTCTCCCGGAAAAGGCTCACGAGTGACAGCTCTATGTCGTCGGTCTGAGTTTTGTCTTGCACTTTCTCCGGATTATGGACTCTCCTGCAGTGGGTGGAATGGACCCAAGTGTCTCTCTGCAACCTTCAGTGATGTAGTACTGGTCAGCAGCACTTGGTACGGGCCTTCCCAACGGTCTGTTAAACAACCTGAACGTAAGAAATTGCGGATCATAACATAGTCTCCAGGTTCAATATCATGACAGTTCGTCTCTGGCATACCAGGTGACAGCATTTTTAGTTTTTGTTGTTGTTGTTTCAGCTGTCTACTCATTCTTATAAGATATTGTACAGTCACTTCATTATTACACTTTAAGTCGTCTTGTGGACTCATGATCAAATGAGGTTGTCGTCCGAAAAGTATCTCAAAGGGGGACAGATTAAGAGGAGGTCTAGGAGTGGTTTGAATGCTATGGAGGACCAACGGCAAAGCCTCAGGCCATGCCAACCCAGTTTCAGCCATTATCTTACCCAGTTTGTTCTTGATAGTACCGTTTACTCTCTCCACCTTACCACTGGCTTGTGGTCAGTAAGGGGTGTGAAGTCTGCTACTGATTCCCATGAGTTTACACATATTTTGGAACATAACACCAGTAAAATGGGTACCCCTATCACTTTCAATGATTCTAGGGATACCGAACCTACACACAAAGTCTTGTACAATTTTCTTTGCAGTGAACACAGCAGTATTAGTGGCTGCCGGATATGCTTCTACCCAACCGGAAAACACATCAATACACACTAACACATACTTTAGATTCCTGCACAGTGGTAATTGGATATAGTCAATTTGTATTACCTGAAAAGGTCCGTCTGTAGGAGGGATGTGGGATGGCTCAGTTGGAATAGTTTTCCCAACATTTTTCCTCAAACAAGTAAGACATGACATTGCTTTCTTACCAGCTTGAGAGGAAAATCCGGGAGCACACCAGTATGCTCTCACCAGTTTGCGCATACCTTCTTTACCCAGGTGAGTCAGGTCGTGTGCTGCTTCAGCCAGGCTTGGATAGTATGTTCGGGGAGCTACAGGCTTACCTTGTCCATCCCTCCAGAGTCCTGAGGACTCTTGACCACATCCATTCGCCTTCCAGACCGCCTTTTCCTGCAGGGAACACAAATCTTGCATTTTAATTACCGTATATACTCGAGTATAAGCCGAGTTTTCCAGCACAAAAAATGTGCTGGAAAAGCCCCCCCTCGGCTTATACTCGGGTGATGCTCCAGGACACCAATGCACGGCCGTAACGAGGATGGTGCCTGCCTCCATAGCTTCAGCCCCTAAGTTCCGCTTAAGGGCTGAAGAGAAAGAGAAAGAAAATATTAACTTACAAGTTTGGTGAGAAAAAATCAACTTTCAAGAGCTTGGTGCCTGTTCCCGTAAGTTCCGCAGTGGAACGCATGTGCGTTCCACCGACCGGAAGTTCGGCATTTGGAACTTCCTGTCGGTGGAACGCACATGCGTTCCACTGCGGAACTTACAGCAACAGGCACCAAGCTCTTGAAAGTTGATTTTTTCTCACCAAACTTGTAAGTTAATATTTTCTTTCTCTTTCTCTTCAGCCCTTAAGTGGAACTTAAGGGCTGAAGCTATGGAGGCAGGCACCATCCTCGTTACAAAATACAATTCTGTGCCCACAGTATACTATATCTAAAGTAAAAATATGGAATATATTTAATATACAGTAATTTGTGAAAATAATATCATGTAGCACATATATCAATGTAAATATGCAATGAAATATTAAAATATTGTACAATATTATAGCAACAGATATATACCGGTAGGTTAATTACAGGTAATGACCGTACTGTAACATGCGCATAAAAACCATAAATGCGTATGCAGTCATATGGATAAAGTCCAGTTATCAATAAAGGAGGCAATGTATAGATAAAAATAGAACCAGGGTTTGAAATTCTCTATGTCTAAGCAGTACGAGAATAAGGAGATCTCCAACATGTATACTCGTTCTAATAAATAAGAAAACTGATTGATAAAACACAGCACAATCATGAATGTAGAAGTTGCTGCATGCCATCAGTAGAACAACTCGCTCATCGCTTGAGTGTTCAATAAGTACCGGTATATTATTAGTTGTAGTCCTTTTAGCTACAGTATGGTGTCCGTGGAATTGTAATCGTGCATTGTGGTCCTGGTAGGTTGAATACAGTCACCATCAACGATTGGTGGTTGTATTATCGCAAAAAAGACACAATGAAATGTCTTGTGTTGTGTGTTAACACTTCATTCCCCCATATCCCTCTAGGATTTAACAAGGGGATGTGAAATGTCTTGTTGGTATTTTCCCCCATTAACTGTATATAATGGATTACCCGTATGTTGTTGTTATATCTGGAAGATGTACCGTAATTAGAAAAACACAACTCCATCATTTTACTATAATAACATTAGTACACGTGTCTCTTCTGCAAAAGTACGGTAATAAAAATTAACCTAGTAGTATGTTTTTGGAGTGTGGGAGGAAACCGGAGCACCTGGAGGAAACCCAAGCAAACACAGGGAGAACATAGAAACTCCACTCATATAAGGCCATGGTTGGGAATTGAACTCATGACCCCAGTGCAGTAAGGCAGAAGTGCTAACCACTACACCACCGTGCCACCCAGATATTCAACCCTGCATCATCACCCATCTTTCACAAACAAAGCAACCGAAAGTATGTGTGTCTTCAAGAATTTGGACTGTGCGCCAAAGCACTTAGCGGCGAGGGGTGCTGATGAGAAGCCGAGATGCCCTCACTAATTGCAATGCACACATCCTGACAGGGGGGGGTCACTGTTATCTAGAGCTGCATAACTGCTGGGTGCCGCTGCTTCTAATGAATGTGCTTCCACTGTAGTGGAAGCCTGGGGTCTCAGCTGAATGTATAAAAGTAAAGTTAAAAAAAAAAAAAAAAAAAAGAAGATGAGCATAATAAAGTGCATAAAATACTAGATGTTTTTTTTTATCCTGTTAGAAATGGATCCCAGTACTTCTAATCCTGGACCAAAACAAATACGCAGGTCATACGAAGCTGGCTTCAAACTTAAGGTTGTGTCAAGAGCAGAAGAGAGCAATAACAGTATTGCAAGTAGGGAATTTTGTGTTGACGAAAAACAAGTGAGGGAGTGGCGGAAAATGAAAGCTGACTTGGAAAAGATTCCAAAGGCAAAAAAGGCTCGACGTGGTTTAACGACTTCATATGAAGCTCTAGAGACTGAATTGCATAAATGGGTTATAGAGTGTCGTCAAAATGGTTACTGCGTGACACGTATGGGAATTCGCTTACGTGCCCTTCAATTGGCTAAAGATGACAAATTAAAAGCACCAGGCATTGAAAATTTTGTTGCGTCAGCAGGATGGTGTACCCGCTTTATGAATAGGTTTGCCTTATGTTTGCGGCAAAGAACAAAGATTTCACAGAAGTTGCCAAAAGACCTTGAAGAGAAAGTGATGTCATTCCATTCATTCATCATAAAACAAAGAAGGATCCATAACTTTGACCTGGGAGATATTGGGAATATGGATGAAACACCTATGACCTTTGATCTTCCTAGTAACAGAACTGTGGCAAGTTTGGGAGAAAAAACTATTTTACTCAGAACCACAGGAAATGAAAAAAACCATTTCACAGTCGTTCTGTCATGTTTGGCTAATGGAACTAAGCTGCGGCCTGTCATTATTTTTAAAAGAAAGACCTTGCCTAAAAAGGTCAAATTCCCACCACGAATTACAGTGCGTGCACATATTAAAGGCTGGATGGATGAAGACGGAACAAAAAAATGGCTGGAAGAAATTTGGAACGGACGTCCAGGAACAGCCTTAAAGAAAAAACCATCATTGCTAGTTTGGGATATGTTCAGAGCCCACACATCTGATGACATAAAAAAATTGGCAAAGTCTTCTCAAGTCACTTTGGCCGTTATCCCAGGTGGGCTTACATCTGTATTGCAGCCCATAGATGTGTGTTTAAACAAACCTTTCAAAGACCGTGTGCGAAAGATGTGGCATGAATGGATGTCATCTGGTCAAGCCCAACTGACAAAAGTTGGAAATCTGAGGAAGCCCGACATAGAATTGGTAGCAAAGTGGGTTCGTGATGCATGGGAAGAGATTCCAGAGGACATGGTGCAACGTGCCTTCAAGAAATGTGGCATTAGTAATGCTATGGATGGCAGTGAAGACAGCGCTTTGTATGAGAACGACAGCAGTGATGGTGATGACTGCGAACTCTGTGATGACGACAATGTCTATGCTGATAGCCTCACACCAGATAGAGTTGAAGCTCTGTTTGGACATACAGATGATGAGGAGGAATCCAGTTTTGAAGGATTTTAACTCTTGTGTTTTAGCTTGGTTGCTGATTGAGCTAAGGTTTTTGTACTTTTAAAGTTATTGTTGATACCATATTGGTTTTGTTGACTCTTTTCCACTTACAGAGCTAGTTTACTGTTTTTCTTTGAAATAAATATTCAAAAACATTTAACCTACTGATGCCTCAATTAATGTAATTTTATTGGTATCTATTTTTATTTTTGAAATTTACCAGTTGCTGCTGCATTTCCCACCCTAGGCTTATACTCGAGTCAATAAGTTTTCCCAGTTTTTTGTGGTAAAATTAGGTGCCTCGGCTTATATTCGGGTCGACTTATACTCGAGTATATACGGTAATTTCTGCATGTCTAATGTCTGAAAAACCATCATAGTCTCGGTCGATACAGTCATAGGTTGCCCTGCTGCCCATTTAGCAGCTTCGTCTGCCCTGTTGTTGCCCAGTGACACTGGGTCTTTTTCAAATGTATGGGCTTTGCACTTTATGACGGCTAGTGTTCTGGGTAACTGTATCGCTGTCAGAAGTCCTTTTATGTGTTGTGAATGTGCTACTGGTGTACCTGCTGCAGTCGTAAAGTTTCTAAGACGCCAAAGGGCCCCAAAATCATGCACTACCCCGAAGGCGTACCTAGAGTCAGTATATATATTGGCTGATTTACCCTCTGCCAATTCACACGCTCTCCTTAGTGCTACTAGTTCTGCCACCTGGGCTGAGTGAGGTGGGCCAAGGGGTTCAGCTTCTACCACATCCTGATCGTCTACAAAAGCGTAACCAGTACATAGCTCTCCTGTCTCTCTCTGTCTATGGCAACTTCCGTCTGTATAAAACGTAAAATCTACATTTTCTAAGGGGGTGTCAGGTATGTCGGGCCTTGCAGTAAAGGTCTGATTCAGGTGTTCCATACAGTCATGCGTGTCAGTATTCTTGCCTAACTCATCATCAACCAGGGTCTCTTCACCTCCCACCCTTTGTGTCTCTAGAGACACATACAGAAGGTATGTAGCTGGATTTAAGGTGCTAAATCGTTTGATGGTGATGTTTGAGGGTGCGATCAGGGCTAGTTCCCATTTTGTGAATCTAGCTGAAGAAGCATGTCTGGTTTGGGCTGAATTTAACAGAGCTGATACAGCATGGGGTGTATAGATGGTTGAATTATGTCCTAATACTACATCCTTGCTCTTACTTACTAGAAGGGCCGTTGCTGCTACACTTCTGAGACATGTTGGGAGTGATCTTGCCACATTGTCTAATTGTGCACTGTAGTATGCTACCGGTCTGCTAGCGTCACCATGTTTCTGTGTGAGGACACCTGCTGCACAACCATCAGCTTCTGTACAAAATAGCTCAAAAGGCTTTTCATAATCAGGTATTCCCAATGCAGTTGCTCTTGTCAGACTATCTTTAAGATTAAAGAACGCTTGCTCTGACTCTTCTGTGTGTACAACACGTTCTGGTTTTGAGGAAGAGACTAGCTCCTGCAATGGTAATGCCAGAATAGAAAAACCTGGGATCCAGGACCTACAGTATCCACACATCCCCAAGAAAGTATGAATCTGCTTCTGGCTCTGTGGCAGGGTCATGTGTTGTATGGCCTCAATTCTGTCGGTTGTCAGGTGTCTTAGCCCCTTAGTGAGGCAGTGTCCTAAGTATTTGACCTTAGTCTGACATGGCTGTAATTTATCCTTTGCCACCTTGTGCCCTGTTTGTGAAAGATGAAGCAACAACAATTTAGTATCATGTAAACATGACATAAAAGAATCAGAGCACAACAACAAATCGTCCACATATTGAATTAGAACAGACCCATTGTGGGGTTGAAAGGATTGCAAACAATCATGTAAGGCTTGGGAGAAAATACTGGGGCTGTCAATGAACCCCTGGGGTAGTCTGGTCCATGTGTATTGCACTCCCCTGTAGGAGAATGCAAAAAGGTATTGGCAGTCAGGGTGAAGAGGGACTGAAAAGAAAGCAGAACATAGATCAATGACAGTAAAATGACTGGCAGACGGTGGAATCTGCATGAGGATGACAGCTGGATTCGGCACTACGGGGAATTGGCTCTCAACAACTTTGTTAATTCCCCTTAAGTCCTGGACTAATCTATAGCCCCTCCCCCCACTCTTCTTCACAGGGAAAATGGGACTATTTGCTGTACTGGCCGTACGGATTAAAATCCCTTGTTGTATTAGCCTCTCAATAACAGGATATACCCCTAGTTCCACCTCCGGTTTTAATGGATACTGTGGGATTTTTGGAGCTATCCTACCACTTTTTAGATTGACCATGACAGGAGCTACGTTTGCCATCAGTCCAGTGTCCTGTCCATCTCTGGTCCATAGGGAACCTAGTATTTCCAGCAACATCCCCTTTACTTGAGATGGACTTTGTTCTATAACAGGAGAGTGTAACATTAACCTTTGAGGGGTGTCCAATATGTCCTGTACCTCATGTGCAACCTTCTCGGTATATCTAGGAACACACCATCTGAAGTACAGTATATGACACATCCCATTTTACATAACAAGTCTCTCCCTAGCAAGTTAGTAGGAGCCGCTGCAGCTAAGAGAAACGAATGCTTAGTATGCAGAGGGCCGATAGTAACTTCAGCGGATTTAGTTAGAGGATAATGTAACACTTTTCCCGTCACCCCATAGCTTTAATGGTTTTACTGGTCACCTGTAGATTGAAAGGAGAGGTTATCACAGATCGGGCCGCCCCTGTATCTACAAGAAAAGTTTGTTTCCTACCAGCTATGTCAACTATCATTGTTGGTTCTTCACTCTGACTCTCAGTTAACCTCACTGGCTGTAGACTACAGGTATGACCTGACCCCTAGCGCTGACTATTGATTTCTCGCGCAGCATTTGCTGCCGTAATATGTGCGGGTAGATGTGAGTCTTCTAGTCTATGTGAATCCTTCCTTGGAGGATATCTATGTGACCCACCCCTATGTGTATTGAGTCTTTCTTTATTACAATCTCTCCTGTAATGTCCTTCCTTACAGTTGAAACACCTGATCACTTTAGGTTTCCTGTTATATGGGTTGTATGCTGGTGGTCGTGTATGCACCCCTTCTAGAGCCTGTATACTTACCGTCATTAACTTATCACTTTTCTCTTCCCTTTTTCTAAAAAGGTTCTTGTCATGCTCCACAGCAGACTCCCTAAGAGAGTCTACCGTGACGCCTCTCCAATTAGGTAATGTGGTTTGTACTCTCGTCTTTAAATTTTGTCTAAGGTCGTCTATCAGTACTCAAACAGCTACCTCTCTGTGATGTGGATCCTCACTTATGTTGGAAATCCCAGTAAATCATGCGATCGCTGTTATAGCTCTAGAAAAGTAATCTGAGGCAGTTTCACTATCCTTTTGTTTAATGGTGAAAATCTTACTCCAATTTACTACTACTGGAAAACAGATGGCTAAGTGTTTGACAATTTGTTCTATATTCCGTTGGTTAATCTCATCAGTCAAGGTGTCATCTTCCTCCAACAAACAATCTTCAATAAATTTTTGTATGTTAGTATTGGGAGGAAGACACGCCCTCAACACTACCCGCCAATCCTTACTGGTTGGTTCGTGAGCATTCCCTAAGTCTTTAACAAATTTCTGACATTTAGCTAACTCCTTTCTAGGGTCTGGGAATTCAGTCATAATGGAACGTAATTCTGATCTAGTCCAGGGACAATGCATTGTAACATTTCTTAAAGGAACTACACCATCCTTATCGGGTTTCCCATTGGGAACCGATATTGTGCGGACCGGGAACGCACCCTCTGGTACACTAACTTCAGTGGATACTTCAGGATTTACTGGTCCTAGATTTAGGACGCTTTCACTCCTAGTGATCACGCTACTCTCACCTATCTCAGCCATTTTCTCATACTTGCGCTGAGCTTCTAGTACACTAACAGCATGGGCAATGGCCGAAATCACAGTGGGTTCATCTTCATTTTCAGATACACTTGATTGAAACTGGCTTAAAACAGGGTACAACTTAGCAATTTTTTTATTTTCAGTTTTAACAACGGCTGTACTTACCCCTCCTGCCACATAAGGTGGCGGGGGCGTGCTTGCGCTGAGTTCGCCACGCTTCTCAATGATTACATCCGCCTCGCGCGCGTTTTTCGCCACGCCTACTTCCGGTTTGCATTCGCTGCTCTGTCACCTGTTACCTTCCATTTGCCACAATTTTAAACAATCATTATGTCTATTTCTCTTTTTCGTTGACTTGATCAACCATACTTTATCTTTTACAGTATTTAGTACCTCTGCATTAAAACTCCCTATTGTTGGGAAAGGCCTATCACAAGCTTTGGTCATCCCGACCCACGTGTCACAATACACAGTTGCGTATGCACCATATTTCTTACACATGAGAAACCTCGCTGAACCAATAGGGCCTCCTTTAGGCAGTACACTGACCATCTCTAGCGTATGCTTAGCACCCATGTTGAACACAGACACACCGCAATGCTCTGTTTCTTCCAGCCAAATGTGAAATACAGACACACCGCAATGCTCTGTTCTTTCCACCTAATGATTTCAACTCTGTTGCTATACTCACCGCTAGAGATCTATAATGCTCGGTGAACGTATTTCCTTTAGCCGCGTTCACTCGCTTTTCTCGCACCAGGCGAGGATCCCTAATACAGAAATATCACTGTGGGCCCCAAGGGCTATCAGCTCCTCGATACCCTGGCTTAACCACAAAAATCTGCTGAGTTTATTATCGCTGGGAGCGCAAAGTCGATACAATCAACCTGCCTTTCCAGTATAATTCCTCCTAGCTGCTTCACCAATTCGCACTAACGGTGCGATCGGATCGCACTGCCTACCAATACTAATTATTAGCAAACCTTGCGATCTATTGGTAGCGCTTTGCGAAAACCACGTTTTCGCATTCGGTATACCTGCCCTGTATACCGTCCTTCAGTTGGGCAATCCGCCTCGTCAGACAGCAACTGAGCACAATCCACAATAAAACAGTGTATCTACGTTACAACATCACACACTATACACCTTTTCTGCGCAGAAAATCAAAAGTCAAAAGTTCCCAACAATAGTAATAATGTCTCAGAGGCTTTCACAAGTAATTATACTATGCATGTACAATAACTATCAAAACGATTGTTTAACCACGTGGCAAGTTTACCGGAAGTTCGCGTATGCACAGCAGGAAATACACATACGCTAAGCAATGCAACACAGTTAAAACGCACAATGACAGAAAAAAGAAACAGTTTTCTCTTTTGTCCCTAGGTTCTAGTTAGCGTGCCCTAGATAATGCAAAACGGACATTCGGTTTCGCAACACAGAGTAAAATTCAGGTTTTGAACACCATGCGTTCTTACCCGTTTATGACGCATCTCCACCCTTTGTTGAGGAACCGAAATCCATTGTTCTTGCATATCATCGGCAACGAAACCTCCAAAGCTCACGAGCCCCCAAATTGTTATGTGCGTATTGTCGCTAACCAATAACGATTGTCGAACCTCGATTTGTGTTTCCAAAGCACAAAGATTTATTCGCAAATAGTAGAATAAATATGCTCAAGTGAAGTAATAGTAAATACAGCCGTTACTTATCGCAGGCGCTCTGGATCCAGTGCAGTCATTCAATCCTGAAGTCTGGGGACAAGAAGTCTGCACTCTGGATCACAAGCTGCTGCTTATATACACAATCAAATACAGTAATACAATGAAGATGATATAGCTTGCATCTATTGGTCCGTGTCTCAGGAATGTCCAAGGGGTCGTCAATCATTGGCTGGTTCATCCTAAGGAATCCAAAGGAGGGGGTCATCTCTGCAGGGGGTATGCTCTGCTCTTCCCGCCAAGATTCCTTAGTCTTAAGTAGTTCATAATTCCCTATCATTCATAACTTGTGTATGCACTCTGCGATTTCCTCGCAGAGTGAACCAAACAGTAGGATATGTAACGAGGTTCATTATGATACCACTCATGATGTGATTCCTTCAACCTGTTCAGTGTATTTCATTAATATACATGTAACTCTGATATAACATATAAATACTACTATATTTCGACATAACTGACTATGTGTTGCAACTACCATTAATGTGTGCTATTTTATAAGTATGCGTGTTTGTGCAAATGTAAGGTAAAAGACCGATTACTGTTGCTGCCACGTGTAGTGGATGCGTACGCCCTTTCACGCCGTAGCGTGCCCTTGTACGTCGTAGCGTACCGTACGCATCTTTTCAGACAAAGACAACCAAGTTTGCTAGATTTTAATTGAAATGACTTTATCCAATTTGCTGACTTCGACAATTCAGACATAGATTTTGTCTCAGGGATAGAAAGAGGGTAGACTTTGCCACGTGGTGGGGTTTTACCCGGAACAAGATCAATGGGACAGTCCCAATCCCGATGAGGTGGTAGAGTCTCAGCGACCTGCTTACTGAAAACGTCTGTGAACTCTCAGTAGGCAGAAGGAACTGGCAAAACTTCCTTATCAGAGATGGAGCAACGTGGAAGAACACGTTGTAAACAGGACCCGAAACAAGTTGGAGCCCAGGCCAAGATTTGTGGAGTCGACCAGTCAATATGGGGGTTATGCGTTTGAAGCCATGGAAACCCAAGAACCACAGGGCTAGTGGCTTCTGGGATGACCAAAAAGGTAAGAGACTCGGAATGCAGAACTCCTATTTGGAGCGTCACTGGAGAAGTCTGATGCGTAATGGTACCCCCTGGAATACGGCTACCGTCAACCGCAGAGAGAAAGATGGTCACTGGAATTTTTACTAGTGGAATGGCTAGTTCAGCAGCTAATTTGGCAGACATGAAATTCCCAGCTGCTCCAGAATCCAGCAGGACTGAAATGTACTGGGAGCCTTGAGCGTGTTTCAGGGTGACTGGGATAATACAGTCCTTGCCTTGTGGGGAGCGAAGGGCCACTCCTAGGCTCACCTCCTCATCGTCAGCTAGGAGGGTGTTTTTACCCGGCTTGCGAGGACAATAATGTAGCAGATATCCGGAACTGGCACAGTATAAGCTAAGCAAAATTTCTCTCTAAGTCGCCGTTCTCGCTCGGTGGGTGAAAGACGTGCTTTGCCTAGTTGCATGTGTCCTTCAGGGAAAGGAGACGGTGCACGAAACTGTCGAGTAGGGCGGAACTTGGGGTGTTTCAGCTTCCTCTTTTCTAGAGCTCTCTCTCTGAACCGAAGATCAACCCGATTGCAGATGGTAATCAATTGGTCTAGCGTTGTAGGTAAGTCCCGAGATGCTAATACATCCTCAATGTGGTCAGACAGACCTTGCCAGAAGACCGCAACAAGAGCATCATTATTCCAAGACAGCTCAGAGGAAAGTGTTTGAAATTGAATGGCATATTGGCCCATGGACTGCTGCCCTTGCCGAAGCCGCAGAATATCTAAAGCGGCTGACGTTGTTCTTCCAGGCTCGTCGAATATTCTGTGAAAGGTAGTCAGGAAGCTATCAATATCAAATAAAATTGGGTCAGATATTTCCCAGAGCGGTGATGCCCATGCCAGAGCCTGCCCTGATAGTAGCGAAACAATATAAGCAGTTTTGGTACGTGCAGTAGGGAAATTTCCGGGTTGTAATTCAAAGTGTATACTACACTGGTTGAGAAACCCGCGGCAATTCTTCGGATCGCCATTGTATTTAGCTGGCGTGGGAAGATGGAGTCCAGATGAAGTAGGTAGTGAACAGGTCTTACTGGCTCAGGCAGAGTATGGGATGGTTGACTGCGGAATAACTGCATGGTATCCATACGCGTAGAAACATCCTGCAGCAATCTCAAAATTTGCCCCTGGTTAGTTTCTTGTCTCTCAATGCGTTCAGCTAATATTTGGACAGAGTCCTCCCTCGGGGTATGTTCCCCTAGCGGATCCATTTGGCCAGAACAAACTGTCACGGTCGTCTGAATTTCTTGATCCGATTCGGGACCCTTGGCCCTAGCTGGAGCCGGACTGAAACAAAAACTAGCAGGTTGGATGATCTTCCTGCTCATGTTCTTGCTGAATGTAAATATAGCAGGGGAATGAGCAGTTTGGAAATGCTGACAGGAACAGTGCACTTGGTAATGCAGACAGGAACACTGCACTTTGTAATGCAGACAGGAACACTGGAACCTGGAGCCAAGAACTATCCTCTGGAGAGAAGTGTGGCTAAGATCCCGATTTGTGACAGTATGACTGTGTTGTGAACTCTTTTTTGCAATGGGCATTCTAGTACATGTATGAACAGTAGCAGGCTAACTACTATCAAAAGATGTGCATGGTCTGAGCAGTTGCTCGCCACTGCAGTGGTAAATAGAATGTTATCTATTTTCATTTTTTTAGACAAATCACCACATTCATCAGAAACTTCTCTCTTAATCCTTATATCAAGTTCTGGTGTTTTCTTTGAGATTGAAAAACAATGCTTGGATTTTGAGTACACTTTCTTCCTGCATGACCTTTCTTACTAGTAGAGGTAAAAAAAAGTATTACTACTGCCAGGGCTGCTCCTGATCTGTAGACTGACCCATGGTTGACAAGAAGAGTAATGTTACTTGAAGTTGGAAGTACTTGTAGCTGCTACCACACCAGGTGAATGCCCAATGAGATAGAGAAAGGAGGGAATGTTACCTTACAATTCTTCTGACAAAGCTCCACAATATAATTCAAATTTATACAATTGGTTCATAATTTTTTTGTCTGTTCACTACAAAATTGCATTCAGTTTGAAACATTTTGGATGCTTGCATGCAGCTGCTCAGCCATGGAAACCAATTCCATTAAGCTCCTGATCCACAGTTTTTGTGCGTACATTAATGCCGGTGGAAGTTGGGAACTCTTCAGCTATGGAATCAGCAGAGCGTTGGTGTCACTCACCGGACTGTGAGTGCTACTTCTCGTGTGTTTAGGAACCGTGGCCGTCCACCATCCTGAGGGTCTGCGCATGTGCAGCCCTTTCAAACCTTCAGTACATGTTCCTTTTAGTTAATTGGCTGATCAGGCAACACTCCCTATTTAAAGCACCTGTGGTCAATACCTCGTTGCCTGATCTTGGAGTCTCATTCCCTATGAGCCTCTGAAGGTGTTCCTGTGTTTCCTCGTGTATTCAGCTCCTGCTGATTCCTGTTGTTCGTATGTGGTTTCCAAACCACTTCAACTCTCCTGTGTTTCATCGTGACTGCACCAGCTGCTTCCTATCCGCTGCCTCCGTGCTTCTACAGTCTCCAAACCACTTCAACTCTCCTGTGTTTCATCGTGACTGCACCAGCTGATTCCTATCCGCTGCCTCCGTGCTTCTACAGTCTCCAAACCACTTCAACTCTCCCGTGTTTCATCGTGACTGCACCAGCTGATTCCTATCCGCTGCCTCCGTGCTTCTACAGTTTCCAAACCACTTCAACTCTCCCGTGTTTCATCGTGACTGCACCAGCTGATTCCTATCTGCTGCCTCCGTGCTTCTACAGTATCCTGCTCACCTCAACTCTCCCGTGTTTCATCGTGACTGCACCAGCTGATTCCTATCCGCTGCCTCCGTGTATCTGCAGTGTCCTGCTCATCGCAACCCTCCAGTACTCATCGTGTCTGCAGCCAGCCGATCCGCTGTCTCCGTGCTTCTACAGCGTTCCTGCTTGTGTCAACTCGCCTGTCTGCATCGGATCAACGCTCCGCTGCTTTCATCTCAGCTAGACCGCCTCAACTCTCCCGTGTTCTCCAGGTGTCCAGTTCTATATACTACTGCTTCCTGAGTATTGTTTACATCCTTGCTGGTCTACCTACCGTGCGCTGCACCTACTTGGTTACCGCTTCCACCCTCCTGGGACTTCGCATCCTGCCGGCCTCCAGCCGTTCAGGTATCACTGCACCTCTCTCTGACAGCCTGCTCTCCTGAACCACGGTATGCATACTTCTCATTGACTGTGCTGGTGTATTGCATATCTAGCTGGACTGAGTTGTTCTCCTCCGGAGTTTCCTATCCACTGGGACTATTGCTATCATTTGACTGTGTTACCTTTTAGCCTGGATAGTTCTAGTGACTTTGTATATTTGTGCAGTGCTGCTCAGTTATTATTATTGTGTGCATATCATCGTGGGATCAAGTTCAGTGTGCCCATGTATACTCTGCATTGCATTTATCTCCCCGTGCTCCTCCTCACTTATATATTTCAGTGGTACAACTTGCTAGAGGCAGACCACTGTTCCCTGTTTTCTGAGTATCCAGTTTCCAGTATCCTTTCACATAGCAGTGGTACAACTTGCTAACGCAGACCACTGACTCCCCGGATACCTTCACCTGGATTCCATTCCTTCACCCAGACAGTGGTACAACTTGCTATACGCAGACCGCTGACTCTCATCACCTCCTCGTTACTCCTGGACATTCCTCCTCACTATAGCAGTGGTACAACTTGCTATACGCAGACCACTGACTACCCTCACGTTTCCTTGTCCATCCAGTTCCTCGTGTACAGTTATCTACCTTTTACCAGTGCTGCTAGTCATAGACTTTCCTCGAGCATTCTCTTATCACCTGCTGTCTCCTGTTCCGTGATCACCCTGCTACCAGAGTACCATATTACCAACTATACTGCTCTGGTAAGTCTATCATCTGGTGATACCTGGGTAAAGACTCCTAGTGCCCGTGACAGTTGGCGATTTTTACTCACCATGCGCATTAGCTTTCGTGGACTCCGCTCTTTGATTTGTGGCCAAGTTGCTGTTGTTCCTAAATGCTTCCACTTTCTAATAATATCACTTACAGTTGACCATGGAATATCCAACAGGGATAAAATTTCATGAACCGTCTTATTGCCAAGGTGACATCCTATCACAGTACTACGCTTGAAGTCACTGAGCTCTTCAAATGTTTGTTTTCCCTTTTTTCAGATCCAAATTTGGTGCAATAAACTGAGCCATGGTTCAACTCGATACCCCAATTTTTGAATCTGGTGGATTTATCTGAATCCGAACTGCTCATCTCTAGTTCAAACATAATAAGAAGCATAATAAGAAGTCATATACAATTACATATTTAGAGATGAGTGGATTTTAAAAACTATTTAGTTGAATATTTTCCCCCTTCCACATACATTTGACTGCAAAATTTCACATGACTCGCCAGACAAAGTTGCCCTTCAGTGTTCCTAGTCCTACCCAGGCCACACCACATAGCAGAATGAATTAACAGCTCTATTTATAGACTATAAATTCTGCGAAATTAGAACTTGCAAATGCAATGCAGAATGGCACTTTGTGGAATGTCACATCAAAAGAAGAGGTTGATGATTGTATCACCAGAATTATGAACTACCTGTTCTACCATAAAATTCGATATAGGGGGGGGGTGATTTTGCTGTGATTACGCTTATCTCCACATAAGGTAATTTATATATAATTCCTAGCTGTAACTTGGATGTGAATGCATATGAGCGTGAACATGCATCTGTCTAGCCTTTTATGTATTGCAGCAATTTACTGGACCTTTAAAAAAAAAATAGAGGATTTATAGCAACATGAGGAAAAGGGCTGGATTAAAGTGGAAATTATCAAGGTCAGAACTATTGTCACATTCAGTGTGTTTTCTATTAAACTAGGGGTATAGGGATACTTCTATACTTGTCAATTATAAATCTCACAAGGGAAAATATAATTAAACATAAATACAGCCATTCAATTAAAAAATAATAATATTATATTGAGAATCCCTCTTACTTATATGTCTTCTGTGCATCTCCAAACAATGCCTTCAACTCCATGTTCAAGACCCTTCCTGTTTTGCACTGTGTATACTATAAGACAAGAGAGACCTACCATGCTAGTGGATATCATGCTGTATATCATAACAGTTGTCCCCAGTACTATGTATTAATATTTTGTAATATAATTTACTAATCAAAACTTAGGGGTGCTCCCTGTATAATGTGAGGAACCTCCCTTAGTTGGGACGGTGGTTACCCTCTGTGGGATTCAACTCACTCGGATATACCAGAATATATCCAAAATAAGGCTTTAATATGACAGCACAACACCATAAGATGTTCACAAGGTACAGGGTAAATGGTAGCGTGTACCCTCCAGCATCCTCTGGCATTCATCACTTCAAAGTAACAATCTCATCATCCTTCAGAGTAATATCCTCCCAAAGTATTACCGCTACTGTTTAGCTAGACAATTTCTATGTCAACCAGCCTGGGTTACTGGCCCACACAGACCCTATCCTGGTAGAGGTTCCTTCAGCGGCACTACAAAGCATGACCCAGAGTCGTTTGTACTGAGAGTTGTTCATACACCAGGATCCTCCAAGATAGAATAAATCTATTGACATCCTGCTCTCTTTATATTCCTGTTGTCTAAACAGGCAGTAGGGTCAAGATGTTCCAGTCCTCCCCCTTTCAGCAGAAGTCTATCAGTGAACACTTAAATCATTTAACTGTTAGACAATCCATCTCTATTACCTTGATTATACAATAGAGTGGCTTGGCTGAATTAGCTATTTAACTGGTTACACTTAACAATATTAAATCACACTTGCGTGAAACATTAAGATATTTGACACATTGTATCTGCACCGCTATACAATCTAAGTCTGAGATACATTTTGATACAACATTTACATTGATACATATTAATACATTTCCCAATAATATTTCAGCCAGGATAGTACTGTGAAAACACATTGCAAATCATCTGACCTAATCATCTCTCAGATTACCTGTTGACCTAGATAATTAACTTGGGCTGCCAGCTAGCTATCTTAGTAGCCACTCAGACATCATTCAATACTACAAGTCAAATCTAAGCCACACCTCATAACGATATACATGTAACAGATGATAATTACCTTAGCTAACACAAGCAAAATGGTTTCTGCCATCCTGCTAAAGTCTTCAGTCCAGTAGATCCTGTTTCGTCACAGATAATAATACAACTAACTCAAAGAAAAAAGAACACATACCTTTCAAAGGCTCCAAACACATATTGTGAGGGTGGTACATATACATAAACCTCCACTGAATCATGTCCAATGAGACAGGAATATGTGCCTGAATCTCAAACGTTATTATAAATTATTTAAAATCATGTGATTACAAAACAAAATATAAAAAAATTGATAGGTCAACTTTATTCCTCAAAATAGAAAGATAATGCTATGACTCTGAGAGGACTGAAACGTTAACATACTGAGATGCATTACATGAAAAAGAATTAAGTATTTTTAAAGTTTGCTGAGTGCCATCATTCCTAAATGAAATGTGTTTTGGAGAAGCCGGAGATATAGACCCATGAAGAAGCACCCCGAAAAGATGTAATGGACTGATAGATGCGTGAATGCAGACTTCATTGTAAACTGTATATATACAAATATATATATATATATATGTATGTATATACATACATACACATATATAGTAATTGACCCAGCATATCAATTACCACGATAGCAGCATCCCGGAACTACTTCGGTGACATCAAAAGAAGTTCATGTCAATATTGATAGGTCGAATGGGTAGTATTAAGCCATAGTCAGCCAATATAAATATGTTGCAGGTCAGAATACTAGTGTCTGGCGACGAAATAAAATGAATGCTGAAGAAAAAAGTCTGGAGGTGTGACGTAGGAGGCAAGTGATTAAAATACACTGACGCACCAGATGATAGCAGAGTAAATGAGGAGAAAGATGAATACAAATTATAATAAAAGATAGAGAAAAGGAGTGGAAAGATGGAGAAAACTGGAGAAAGATTGCAGAGTGACAGTTTAAGCACAGATCTGACAGGGGGAAGGTAGTACAAATGACAGTGAGTATGAGGGGGGAAAATGGAAGCTGTATGACATTTAATTACACTGTATTTGTCCCTAAATGCCAAAAGAGAAATAGAGTATATTAGTAAATCATATATTCAAGTAGATACTATATGTTAAGGAAGTGACTTGTTCAATGAACTTACAGCCCTAAATGGAAAATTAACTCGCTTGTTATTATCTTCTCAGAGTGTCAAAAAGACAGGAAAATAACTTAGCCTTCAATGAAGAGTTGAGCAGTATTATGTTACTGACTGATTTTTGTGGCTGGATTGTTAAGAAAATAACAAAATAAATAAATATATTTGATGGCGTTACAAAACAACTAAGGAAAAGAGAAGTACAAGTCAAATTAGAAAATTCACACTCAAAGAATCGTGGAAATAAATGTAATTAAATATATCTTCATTATATGTAAATAGCATATCATTCTATTCATTAACACTTAATTCCTTTCTATTTTTTAACAAAGAAAGATGTTGATTTCTATGAACCTTTCACATAAAATGTGTCTTGTCTTTCTCACCATTATGCAAATTAAAACATTTGCCAGAGATAAAGTACAGTGGACCAAAATGTGACTCTTTTATCCAGCATAGTTAGTAGTTAAGGTCTTTTTGCATAAAGGTTGTTGCATTGGTAGGTGGAGCAAACACAAGCAGACAGAGTCAGTGCACCAGTGGTGGACTACACAAATCAGTTATTTGAGTGAAGCAGCAGAAAGGAATAGATCATACAAAAAGTAACAAAACTTTTATACTGTTCTGCATAATAATTTGGGCAGTATTATTTTATAAATACAGTCATGGCCAAAAGTTGTGAGACTGACACAAGTATTGGTTTTCACAAAGTTTGCTGCTTCAGTGTTTTTACATCCTTTCTGTCAGATGTTGCTATGGTTAAAATTACAAGCATTTCATCATCATCATCATGATCATCTATTTATTTATATAGTGCCACAAATTCCACAGCGCTGCACAGATAACTCATTCACATGAGATTTTAGAATATAAGCTCCATTGGAGCTTACAATCTAAATCCCCTAGCATACACAGACCGAGAGAGACTCAGGACAATTTAATAGCAGCATTAATCTATCAGTATGTTTTTGGAGTGTGGGAGTAAACCGGAGCACCCGGAGGAAACCCATGCAAACACGGGGAGAACATACAAACTCCACACAGATAAGGCAATGGTCGGGAATTGAATTCCTGACCCCAGTGCTGTAAGGCAGAAGTGCTAACCACAAAGCCATCGTGCTGTCCATTTCCTAAGTGTCAAAGGCTTTTATTGACAATTACAATAAGTTTATGCAAAGAGTCAATATTTGCAGTGTTGACCCTTCTTTTTGAAGACCTCTGGAATTCGCCCTGGTATGCTGTCAATCAACTTCTGGGCCACATACTGACTGCTGGCTGCCTATTCTTGCCTAATCAATGCTTGGAGTTTGTCAGAATTTGGGGCCTTTTGTTTGTCCACCAGCATCTTGATGATTGACCACAAGTTATCAATGGGATTAAGATCTTGGGAGATTCCTGGCCATGGACCCAAAATTTCAATGTTTTTATCCCCGAGCCACTTGGTTATCACTTTTGCCTTATGGCAAAGTGCTCCATTATGCTGGAAAAGGCATTGTTCGTCACCAAACTGTTCTTGTATGGATGGGGCAGGGACTGATGTGAATGAGTTCTCTGTACAGCGCTGCTGAATTAGTGTCGCTATATAAATAAATAGATGCCGATGATGATGATGGGAGAAGTTGCTCTAGGAGGATACTTTGGTACCATTCTTTATTCATGGCTGTGTACAAAATTGTTAGTGAGCCCACTCCCTTGGCTGAGTAACAACCAGCTACACATGATTGGTCACAGGATGTTTTATTGTTGGCATGACACAGGACTGATGGTAGCACTCACCTTTCCTTTACCCCAGCCCTCAGCAGTCCAATACCTGTACCTTTTGCAGAATATCATTCTGTCCCTGTTGTTTTTCCTAAAGAGAAGTGGCTTCTTTGGTGATCTTCTTGACACCAGGCCATCCTCCAAAAGTCTTCACCTTACTGTGCGTGCATATGCACTTACACCTGCATGCTGCTAGACCTGAGGAAGCTCTGCACTAGTGGTGCCCCGATCCCGCAGCTGAATCAACTTTAGGAGACAGTCCTGGTGCTTGCTGGACGTTTTATGGCACTCTGGAGCCTTCTTCACAACTATTGAATCTCTCTCCTTGAAGTTCTTGATGATCTGATAAATAGTTGATTTAGGTGCAATCTTACTAGCAGCAATATCCTTGCCTGTGAAGCCCTTTTTGTGTAAGGCAATGATGATTGCACATGTTTCCTTGCAGATAGCCATGGTTAACAGAGAAAGAACAATGATTTCAAGCACCACATTACTATTAAAGCTACCAGTCTGTTGTTCTAACTCAATCAGCATGACAGAGTGATCTCCAGCCTTGTGCTCGTCAACATACTCACCTGTGTTAATGAGAGAATCACTGACCTGATGTCAGTTGGTCCTTTTGTGGCAGGGCTGAAATGCAGTGGAAATGTTGTATTTGGGAAAAAGTTCATTATCATGGCAAAGAGGGACTTTGAAATTAATTCCAATTCATCTGATCACTCTTCATGACATTCTGGAGTATATGCAAATTGCCACCATAAAAAACGCAGCAGACTTAGCAGTGAAAAATAATACTCGTGTTATTATCAAAACTTTTGGCCATGACTGTGTGTGTGTGTATATATATATATATATATATATATATATATATATATATATATATATATATATAAATACACATATATATATATGTGCTCGTAGGTGTTTGCGGTGGCTCCAGTTCTTTTGTATTTTCCCTCAATCAAGAACAAAGTTTCGGGATGTACAAATATGGGGTGCTCCTGGCCAAAGAAAAGAAGACTACTATCAACAAGGGGCCCCTCCTGGGCGAAGCAAAGAAAAGATTTTTCAAGCCTGGACAATTGGATGGTATAAATACTTTGGGACTGGGGCAAGCCAGACATTTGGAACTACAAATTGTGTTGGGACATTTGTGACAGAAAGAAGACTTCATTGGTGAGTATTAGGGAATTTATTATTTTTAATAAAAAATTATGGTGTAAATGAGGGTGCTTACTGTGCTTATTGCGGGTTTTTTATTTTTATTAAATGTTAGTGGTGTTTACGAGGGTGTTGTGGTTTTTTAAACATTTTCTTTTGTGGAACTACAGGTCCCAGCCAGCCATGGATGTCAGGGCATGTTGGCACTTGTGGTTCTCCAAGTGCCAACATGCCCTGGCTGCTGTGGGTATGCTGGTGCTTGTAGTTATACAAGCAGCAGCATGGTCACACTATTTTGAGCAACCTGGTTGGCTGGGACTTGTAGTTCCACAAAACAAAATGGCACCCGTTTATTTTTTTCACTACTTATCGCCGTTATTACCTTACTACCCACAGCCCAGGAGTAGTAGGAAGAGCCCTAGTGCTATCAGCACTGGGCTGGGTGTCTCTAGGGGGGGCCCGCTCATTTTTTTCAGCGGACCTCACTCCCTAGGGAATCCAGCCCAGCGCTGAACAGTCTAGGGTTGGTTAGTCATTATGGCAGGGGGACCCCTGCTGCGTGTCCCACTGCTTTAGTGCCGCCAACGCAGGCTGGTTTTCCTAGTGCTGGTTAAGTAAAAATCAGGGAGACCCCACGCAAATTGTTTCCCCGATTTTCACGGAACCAGCAGTAGTCAGGCAGCACTAGGGTTAATCAGGAATAGAGGGGGGACCCCACACTTTTTTTTCGCAGCTTCATACATTTGAGAGTTGTATAGCTGCAGTGGCAAATAGTCGGGAGTTTGATCTCTGGCGATTTTGGAAAGAGCGCTTTTGACAGAAGCACAACTCTGGCGATTTTGCATGAAATCTCAGCTTCATACATCTGCGAGTTTCAACTCTCACGATAAAATCGCTGGATTTGCAAAATCGGACCTTGATACATTTACCCCCTAGTGTGAGTAACCTTAGGAGATGGGGAAAGTGAGAGGAGTGGAGAGATGCTAAAGAAGAGGAGATGGTGGTTAGAGAGAGGAAAAGGTGAATTGATGAGTTTGGAGACAAAACTGAGGTGTGAAAAGACCAGATCAAGGGAGTGGCAACTGCGGTGTGAGGGAGAGGAGGTCCATTGAGAGAGAATGATAGAGGAGGCAAGGAAGAGAGCTTTGGAAGCAACAGACTCTGAGGGATTGTGTACAGGGATATTAAAGTTCCCGAAGATGAGAGCGGGAAGGTCAGAGGAGAGAAAGTGAGGGAGTCAGGTGGTGAAGTGATCAAGGAATTGAGATACAGTAACAGAAGGACGGTAGATAATGGCAACACGGAGGTGAGCTGGGTCGAAGAGGTGGGAAGGTTTAGGGGAAAGAACCCGGAAAGAACAGCAGGGGTAGAGAAGTATCCCAATACCCCTACCTTGCCAGTCTTTACATCTGAGTGTGTGGGAGAAGGACCAGCCTCCAAAAGAGAGAGCAGCAGAAGAGTTAGTGGCCTCAGGGGATAGCCAGGTTTCAGTGATGGCAAGCTCTAAAACTCTAGAGAAAAATAGATCAGATAGAGGTCAGTTTGTTACAGACTGACCTGGCATTCCAGAGACCAAAGAACAGAGGAAGAGAGGGAAGAGGAGAGATGTGGATGAGGCAGTTTGGATTACTGGACTGCAAGGGTGTGTGTGAAGTTGAGCGAGGGGCATGAAAGGGATAGAGGGTTGGATTTGGATGAGAAAAAGAACTAGGAGGACACAAGGCATGGGACAGGAGGGAGTAGAGCAAGAGGTGGGAGAGGAGTGGAGGTGGGACTGGTTTATGGAGTTATAAACAAGAGATGGAGAGGCAAGAGAAGAAAGGAGTGATGCTAGGGAATTTCCAGGGTGTAGGTAGGAACAGAATGATGCTGAGAGAGGGCAGCGAAGAGGACAAGAGGGAAGGGGGTGAGAGGGGAATAGGAGGAGAGATGGAAAAATGGGGGAGGGGGCAGTGAGTCAGATCAGAGGAACAGAAGCAGAGGAGAAAAGAGAGGAGGGGTTAACAGAGGTGGATGGGAAGGGAGGGGGGAGAAGGGAGAATATTGGAAGGTTGGACAAGGGAAATAGAGGGAAAGAGGGAGAGGAGTGAGAGAGGAGTAAAACATAATAATGTTAGAGATAAATGTGAAATAGTCAATTGAAAGTATGACAGAACTAAACAATGGTGAGAGGTTAGAAGTGAGGTGAGGATATTGTGAGAAAAGGAAAGATGAGTAAGGTGAGAGACTGCAGAGGTAGTAGGAGAGAAAAGAGGAAGAAAAGATGTAAAGGGATCAGCAAGGGAATGGAAAGTAGTTAGGACAGTAGAATTAAGTGATACACACCATCAAAGAGTGTGACTGTCATACAATACAGAGAGCATTTCTATGACAGTCATACAATACAGATGGCATTCCTAGTGACCACCATACAATAAAAAGAGCATTCTGGAGACCGCCACACAATACAGAGATCCTTCCTATGACCGCCATACAATACAGACAGCATTCCTATGACCACTATACAATTCAAAGAGCATTCTTGTGACCCCAATACAGATACCATCCTAGTGGTGACAGTCGTTATTCCGACTCTGTAAATGTTGGAAATCACAATGCCAACATTAAAAGATCAACGTCGGGACAGAAGTATAGCCGCGGTTTGGCCTTTTACTGTTGGTATTGTGATTGACAACATTGTGAATGTCACCAATCACACTGACGACATTGTCCATCTGTTTACACACTGCAAGTGCAGGCATTTAGCCTGTCGAAATTTTCATGTTGGCAGCTAAGTGCCGACATAAACAGAGTCAGAATAATATACCTTATCCCAACCTAGTGACCCCATATAATACAAAGAGCAATTTTGTGACTGCCACACAATACCACCCCTCTCATCAGGGTACTTCAGCCTCATCATAAAACCCCTTTCATTAATAAACCCTTTATAATCATTTACTCCCTCGTCCAGTTTAATTATAAATCCCCACGTCATAAATTAATTTAATTAATTTTCAATAAACCCCCTCAATACCTCCTTCGTGCTCATCATAAGTCTGTATATGTGTACCCAGAGTGTCTGTCCGTGTATTTGTGCACACCCAGAGTGTCTGTCCCTGTGCATGTGCACTCAGTGTCTGTACCAGTATGTGTGTTTCCATTTTATGTGTGCCCAGTGTCTGTACCAATGTGTGCGTACCCAGTGTCTGTACCAGTGAGTGCATTACCAGTACGTGTACCTGTAGTTTCTGAACAATTACTTACCATAAGGCTTCTAGGGACAACACAGCATGGCCTCAGTGCATAGAAATTTTCTCTATCCTGAAATGTTGAAAAAAATCCTGGGTACATGAAATTTAGAAAACTCCAAGCAGCACCCACGTTTAATATTTAGGCAGCCCTCCAGCCCCAGCATTAAAATAATAGTATTCACATTTGATAAATAGATCTATTTCCCTCCAACCAGCCACAACATTAATTAATAGTATTTATATTTAATAAATAAACCTATTTTCCTCCCTCCAAACAGCCCAGCAATAAAATATTAGCATTTACATTTAATAAATATAACCATTTCCCACAGACATCCCAGCATTAAACAATTCATATTCAAAATTAATAAATAGACCTCCTTTCCAAACTCAGCCCCACAATCAATTTATAGCCCCCAAATTAAATTGCCCCACCATCACCCCATAAATAAAATAACACTCTTAAATAATTAACCCCCACTTAAACTCCACCATTAAATTAATAGCCTACCACCCCCCTCCCTACCCTCATATCATTATATTAACACCCCCTTCCCTCACACATTGTGGAAGCATACCATCTCCCCCATTCCCTCACATATCTGTATATAAATAACTAGGTGGTAATTGGTTTCCTGGCTCTTGCAATACCGACACACATTATAACGACAAAAAAATCACAATGACTATAATAACTACATCATTAGAATGTAGGTCTACCTTAACAAAGGCAGCGCAGATGTCCGAAAACACTGGTATGCGACTGGTGCCAATTCAAAAGATACTGGATGACGGCGCTTCAATTTGACATCACGCAAGTGAGCGACATCAAAGTGGCATTTTTATGTAAGTGTTAGGGTTAGGGTTAGGGTTAGGCTGCGGGATGCTACTGCTACTATTGCTGCTTTAAATTTACACATTTGAACATCGCTCACTTGCGTGACTTCAAATTCAAGCGCCGGCATCCAGTATGTTCTGAATTAGCACCAGCCACATAGCAGTGTTTTTGGAAATCTCAGCTGTCTCTGCTAAGGTAAGTCTACAATTAAATTATGTTGTTATTACAGTCATCATTGTTATAGTGGGTGTCGGTATTCCAAGCTCCGGAATACTGTACCCAACCCAAATAACTAGATATAACAACCATAGAATATGGGATTAAACCAACACTTAAATATCATAAGCAATTTCTTTGCTCAGCATGATGCATACAATTACCAAACAAATTACCCAAACAATGCTAATCTGTTCTTAAAAAAGTTACTAAACACAAATATTGTTTTTTAAAAAGTGTATAAGGTGGAACTTGAGGGGAAAAAAATAATATAAACACTGATATTCTGTTATGTCAGTTTAACGAATAGCTCCTCAGGAGTTTAATATTGGATGTCACTAATGATGTAGTAGATGTTGTGCAAGATCGATGAAAGTAACTTGAGTTATACTAAAGCATTAATTTATAGAATGTACATCAAACTCATTGGTAATTAGCCCATTAGGTATTATACCAATAAAATGGCTATCTGTAAATTCTGAATCATTTTTAATTTTTAACAATACTTATTTTCATATTTCAAATTCCAAAAGTGAAAAAAAATTAATGACAATAATAATAATAATGATAATAATAATAATAATAATAATAATATGACATTTGCATCAGAAATTGCATACAGGAACCAAAATACATGCTTGCGTATATCACAAAATTGATTTATATTTATCCACCCAATAATTACATTTTTTAAATATGACATCTTATAATGACTTAGACATAGTTGCTAACCTGTGGTCAGTACAAATATCACATGTCCCCTGGTGATGACCTAATAATATAGAGGTTACACCATGTTACAATACAAGGGGTGCAAATTATTTTTTTATTTTGCACATAAGGTATATAGTGTCTGTTTTTTCATGTGGCACACAAATACTTGATAGCATATTTGTTGACTGAAATTTAAAGTTGATCTAGGACAGGGGTAGGCAACCTGCGGCTCTCCAGGTGTTGTGAAACTACAAATCCCAGCATGCCTTGCCATCTATCTGCTGGTTATCTACTGGCAAAGCATGCTGGGACTTGTAGTTTCACAACACCTGGAGAGCCGCAGGTTGCCTACCCCTGATCTAGGACATGCTCTACCCTAATTATTCTCACATTTTAAATGTACTTCCCCCTCCATCGCAACATGGTTTTGCCACGGTTCAAAGTCACTCAATTTTTTTGATTCACTCTTCTTAATGAATCAGGCCTATTGTGCACTTTTTTTAAAAATACAAGTAATTCGGACATGCATTTCACAATTATTTTCTCCTGTTAATGGTATAGTCATTAGTGAAACAATTTAATAAGATACATTTATCATGATGTTATTAATGTCTACTGTGCATAAAAAGCATTTTTGCAGTTGCTCTTCATTGCAAACATGTTAACAAATTGTATAGTTCAGTGGTTCCCAAACTGTGCTCCCTTGGGTGCTGCAGCGCTCTCACAGGGGTGCCGCGGTGCTGAATGGCACAGGGACGGATCTAAGGGAGGTGATCAGGGCAATCTTCCCTCTAGTATGCTGCCGCCTAGAGTGCGAATGAGACACATTGTCTTCACTGACTGGCATTGTCCTGTCAACTTGTGTACTCCCCACTGAGCTCCCTGACACAGTGTCCCTGATACATTTAATGGGGTTATCTAAGTTTGAAATAAAACCCTTCCATAACTAGCTAGCTACCTACCTAGTATACTCCTGTACTTTATTGCTCAATAAACAAACACAGACAGTGTGATGAGGGGGCATTGTGAAAAGGGACACAGTGTGCAGAGACACTGTGATAATAGGGTCCACTGTGTTAAAAGGTCCAGTGTGCTAAAGCACAGTGAATCCTCTTTACATTTTCTACAACATATCTGTGTGAAGCTGGGTTTCCAGCTGTTGCTGTAATAAAAAGCAAGTACCGTTAAAAAATCAATGTGGAACAGGTAATAAGGGTGGCAGTGTCCATGCTGATCCCAAGGTTGAAAAGTTGTGCAAAGGGCCCCAAAATCGTGCACTACCCCGAAGGCGTAACCTAGAGTCAGTATATATATTGGCTGATTTACCCTCTGCCAATTCACACGCTCTCCTTAGTGCTACTAGTTCCGCCACCTGGGCTGAGTGAGGTGGGCCAAGGGGTTCAGCTTCTACCACATCCTGATCGTCTACAACAGCGTAACCAGTACATAGCTCTCCTGTCTCTGTCTGTCTATGGCAACTTCCATCTGTATAAAACGTAAAATCTACATTTTCTATGTCGGGCCTTGCAGTAAAGGTCTGATTCAGGTGTTCCATACAGTCATGCGTGTCAGTATTCTTGCCTAACTCATCATCAACCAGGGTCTCCTCACCTCCCACCCTTTGTGTCTCTAGAGACACATATGGAAGGTATGTAGCTGGATTTAAGGTGCTACATCGTTTGATGGTGATGTTTGAGGGTGCCATCAGGGCTAGTTCCCACTTTGTGAATCTAGCTGAAGAGACATGTCTGGTTTGGGCTGAATTTAACAGAGCTGATACAGCATGGGGTGTATAGATAGTTGAATTATGTCCCAATACTACGTCCTCGCTCTTACTTACCAGAAGAGCCGTTGCTGCTACACTTCTGAGACATGTTGGGAGTGATCTTGCCACATTGTCTAATTGTGCACTGTAGTATGCTACCGGTCTGCTAGCATCACCATGTTTCTGTGCGGGGACACCTGCTGCACAACCATCAGCTTCTGTACAAAATAGCTCAAAAGGCTTTTCCTATTCAGGTATTCCCAATGCAGGTGCTCTAGTCAGACTATCTTTAAGATTAAAGAACGCTTGCTCTGACTCTTCTGTGTGTACAACACGTTCTGGTTTTGAGGAAGAGACTAGCTCCTGCAATGGTAATGCCAGAATAGAAAAAGCTGGGATCCAGGATCTACAGTATCCACACAGTACGAATCTGCTTCTGGCTCTGCGGCAGAGTCATGTGTTGTATGGCCTCAATTCTGTCGGTTGTCAGGTGTCTTAGCCCCTTAGTGAGGCAGTGTCCTAAGTATTTGACCTTAGTCTGACATGGCTGTAATTTATCCTTTGCCACTTTGTGCCCTGTTTGTGAAAGATGAAGCAACAACAATTTAGTATCATGTAAACATGACATAAAATAATCAGAGCACAGCAACAAATCGTCCACATATTGAATTAGAACAGACCCATTGTGAGGTTGAAAGGATTGCAAACAGTCATGTAAGGCTTGGGAGAAAATACTGGGGCTGTCAATGAACCCCTGGGGTAGTCTGGTCCATGTGTATTGCACTCCCCTGTAGGAGAATGCAAAAAGGTATTGGCAGTCAGGGTGAAGAGGGACTGAGAAAAAAGCAGAACATAGATCAATGACAGTAAAATGACTGGCAGACGGTGGAATCTGCATGAGGATGACAGCTGGATTCGGCACTACGGGGAATTGGCTCTCAACAACTTTGTTAATTTCCCTTAAATCCTGGACTAATCTATAGCCCCTCCCCGCATTCTTCTTTACAGGGAAAATGGGATTATTTGCTGTACTGGCTGTACGATTTATAATCCCTTGTTGTAACAGCCTCTCAATAACAGGATATACCCTTAGTTCCACCTCCGGTTTTAATGGATACTGTGGGATTTTTGGAGCTATCCTACCACTTTTTAGATTGACCATGACAGGGGCTACGTTTGCCATCAGTCCAGTGTCCTGTCCATCTCAGGTCCATAGGGAACCTGGTATTTCCAGCAACATCCCCTTTACTTGAGATGGACTGTGTTCTATAACAGTAGAGTGTAACATTAACCTTTGAGGGGTGTCCAATATATCCTGTACCTCATGTGCGACCTTCTCGGGTATATCTAGGAACACACCATCTGAAGTACAGTATATGACACATCCCATTTTACATAGCAAGTCTCTCCCTAGCAAGTTAGTAGGAGCCGCTGCAGCCAAGAGAAACGAAAGCTTAGTATGCAGAGGCCCGATAGTAACTTCAGCGGGTTTAGTTAGAGGATAATGTAACACTTTTCCCGTTACCCCCATAGCTGGAATAGTTTTATTGGTCACCTGTAGATTGAAAGGAGAGGTTATCACAGATCGGGCCGCCCCTGTATCTACAAGAAAAGTTTGTTTCCTACCAGCTATGTCAACTATCATTTTAGGTTCTTCACTCTGACTCTCAGTTACCTTCACTGGCTGTAGACTACAGGTATGACCCGACCCATAGCGCTGACTATTGATTTCCCGCGCAGCATTTGCTGCTGTAATATGCGCGGGTAGATGTGAGTCTTCCAGTCTAAGTGAATCCCTCCTTGAAGGATATCTATGTGACCCACCCCTCTGTGTATTGAGTCTTTCCTTTTTACAATCTCTCATGTAATGTCCTTCCTCTTTACAGTTGAAACACCTGATCACTTTAGGTTTCTTGTTATATGGGTTGTATGCTGGTGGTCGTGTATGCACCCCTTCTAGAGCCTGTACACTTACCGTCATTAACCTATCACTTTTCTCTTACTTTTTTCTAAAAAGGTTTTTGTCATGCTCCACAGCAGACTCCCTAAGAGAATTTACCGTGACGCCTCTCCAATTAGGTAATGTGGTTTGTACTCTCGTCTTTAAATTTTCTCTAAGGCCATCCATCAGTACTCCTACAGCTACCTCTCTGTGATGTGGATCCTCACTTATGTTGGATATCCCAGTAAACCGTGTTATCGCTGCTATAGCTCTAGCAAAGTAATCTGAGGCAGTTTCACTATCCTTTTGTTTTATGGTGACTACTACCACTACAGGAAAATAGATGGTTAAGTGTTTGACAGTTTGTTCTATATTCTTTTGGTTAATCTCATCAGTTAAGGTGTCATCTTCTTCCAACAAACAATCCTCAATAAATTTCTGTAGGTCAATATGGGGAGGAAGACACGCCCTTAACACTACACGCCAATCCTTATTGGTTGGTTCGTGTGCATTTCCTAAGTCTTTAACAAATTTCTGACATTTAGCCAACTCCTTTCTAGGATCTGGGAATTCAGTCATAATGGAACGTAATTCTGATCTAGTCCAGGGACAATGCATTGTAACATTTCTTAAAGGAACTACACCATCCTTATCCGGTTTCCCATTGGGAACTGATATTGTGCGGACTGGGTATGCACCCTCTGGTTCACTGCCTTCAGGGGACACTACAGGATTTGCTGGTTCAAGATTTAGAACACTTTCACTCCTAGTGATCACGCTACTCTCACCTATCTCAGCCATTTTCTCATACTTGCGCTGAGTCTCTAGTACACTAACAGCATGGGCACTGGCCGAAATCACAGTGGGTTCATCTTCATCTTCAGATACACTTGTTTTAAACTGGCTTAAAACAGGATACAACTTAGCAATTTTCCTTTGTTCAGTTTTAATAACAGCTGTACTTACCGCTCCCGCCACATAAGGTGGCGGGGGCGCGCTTGCGCTGAGTTCGCCACGCTTCTCAACGGCTACTTCCGCCGTGCGCACGCTTTTCACCACGCCTACTTCCGCTCTGCCACGTGTTACCTTCCATTTGCCACAATTTTAAACAATCATTATGTCTATTTCTCTTTTTCGTTGACTTGATCAACCATACTTTATCTTTTACAGTATTTAGTACCTCTGCATTAAAACTTCCTATTGTTGGGAAAGGCCTATCACAATCTTTGGTCATCTTGACCCACATGTCACAATACACAGTTGCGTATGCACCATATTTCTTACACATGAGAAACCTCGCTGAACCAATAGGGCCTTCCTTAGGCAGTACACTGACCATCTCTAGCGTATGCTTAGCACCCATGTTGAACAATATACCTTCTACCCGGAACACAGACACACCGCAATGCTCTGTTCCTTCCGGCTAACAATTCCAACTCTGTTGCTACAATCACAGCTAGAGATCTCTAATGCTCGGTGAATGTATTTCCTTTAGCCGCGTTCACTCGCTTTTCTCGCACCAGGCGAGTATCCCTAATACAGAAATATCACTGTGGGCCCCAAGGGCTATCAGCTCCTCGATACCCTGGCTCAACCACAAAAATCTGCTGAGTTTATTATCGCTGGTAGCGCAAGTTGATGCAATCAACCTACCTTTCCAGTATAATTCCTCCTAGCTGCTTCACCAATTCGCACTAACAGTGCGGTTAGATCGCACTGCCTACCAATACTAATTATTAGCAAACCTTGCGATCTATTGGTAGCGCTTTGCGAAAACCCGGTTTTCGCATTCGGTATACCTGCCCTGTATACCGTCCTTCAGTTGGGCAATCCGCCTCGTCAGACAGCAACTGAGTACAATGAATAATAAACAGTGTATCTACGTTACAAAATCACACACTATACACCTTTTCTGCGCAGAAAATCAAAAGTTCCCAACAACAGTAATAATGTCTCAGAGGTTTTCACAAGTAGTTATACTATGCACATATAATAACTATCAAGACGATTGTTTAACCACGTGGAAAATCTACCGGAAGTTTGCGTACGCACAGCAGGAAATACACATACGTTAAACAATGCAATACAGTTAAAACGCACAATGACAGAAAAAAGAAACAGTTTTCTCTTTTGTCTCTAGGTTCTAGTTAGCGTGCCCTAGACAATGCAAAACGGACATTCGGTTTCACAACACAGAGTAAAATTCAGGTTTTGAACACAATGCGTTCTTACCGGTTTATGACGTGTCTCCACCCTTTGTTGCGGAACCGAAATCCGTTGGTCTTGCGTATCATCGGCAGCGAAACCTCCAAAGCTCACGAGCCCCCAAATTGTTATGTGCGTATTGTTGCTAACCAATAACGATTGTCGAACCTCGAGTTGTGTTTCCAACGCACAATGATTTATTCGCAAATAGTACAATAATATGCTCAAGCGAATTAATAATAAATACAGCCGTTACTTATCGCAGGCGCTCTGGATCCAGTATGCAGTCATTCAATCCTGAAGTCTGGGGACAAGATGTCTGAACACTGGATGTGAAGCTGCTGCTTATATACACAATGAAATACAGTAATACAATGAAGATGGTATAGCTTGCATCTATTGGTCCAGGTCTCAGGAAGGTCCAAGGGGTTGTCAACCATTGGCTAGTTCATCCTAAGGAATCCAAAGGAGGGGGTCACCTCTCCAGGGGGTATGCTCGGTTCTTCCCGCCAAGATTCCTTAGTCTTAAGTAGTTCATAATTCCCTATCATTCATAACTTGTGTATGCACTCTGCGATTCCTTCGCAGAGAGAACAAAACAGTAGGATATGTAAAGAGGTTTATTATGATACCACTCATGATATGATTCCTTCAACCTGTTCCGTGTATTTCACTAATATGCATGTAACTCTAATATAACATATAAATACTACTATATTTTCGACATAACTGACTATGTGTTGCAACTACCATTAATGTGTACTATTTTATTAGTATGCGTGTTTGTGCGAATGTATGGTAAAAGACCAATAATTGTTGCTGCCACGTGTAGTGGATGCGTACGCCCTTTCACGCCGTAGCGTGCCCATGTACGTCGTAGCGTACCGTATGCATCTTTTCAGACAAAGACAACCAAGTTTGCTCGACTTTAATTGAAATGACTTTATCCAATTTGCTGACTTCGACAGTTCCTTAATAACTCATATTTCCAGAAGGGTATAAATAAATTAAAGACTGTACAAAGAAGGGCATTAAAATGGTGCATGGCCTACATCACAAAACTTACCCAGATAGACTAATAGATGTTAATATGTATAGTTTGGAGTAGAGAAGATAAAGTGGGGGGGCATGATAGAAACTTTCATATATAACAAGGGATATGAGGGAAACATTCTTCAAAGGAAGAGAAGTACCAGAACATGAGCACATGCATTGAAACTGGAAGGAAGCAGGTTCAGAGGAAATCTGAGGAGAAACTACTTCACAGAAAGAGTAGTGGATAAGTGGAATAGCCTCCCATCAGAGGTGGTAGAGGCTAATACAGTAGAGCAATTTAAACATGCTTGGGATAGACATACGGATATCCTTAAAAAAAAAGATTAAATAGGGTTGGAGGTTACCATAAGTTAAAAAATGGGCAGACCAGATGGGGCAAGTGGTTCTTATCTGCTGTTAAATTCTGTTTCTATTATTTGTCCCAAAGATGCCTCTTTTTTTATTTAGATAGATATTGCAGTAGGTACATTTGAAATGATTATAATATAATCAATATTCTCAATATAACCAAATTTGGCTTACAAACAGGTATCTAACAAATAAATGTGTTAAATTTAACAACAAAAGATAAGCAAATTTAGACAATAAAATCTGAAAAACAATGCAGACAAAACTATCAGTGATTATCATGCATATTAAGCTCATCAAAAAGAGAGTGCCCCTCAGCTACACTCTCTGTGTTGCTCACTGACTGAATCTTCTTGTGGGGGCTGCCTCCATCCCCCAGAAACACATCAAAGTGGGAACCCCTTAATTTTGGCACAGCAGAATACTTACTTCCATTCTGCTCTGCTCCCCAGTTACAAAATTCCCTGTCATGACACACTATGTAACTATCATCGGGGGAAGCTTCAAGACAGGACACTCCCCTCCCCTTTGGATTCATCTATATGGGGGTGTAGAGTAACATAGAGTTTGGGCCTCTCATCTACCTCCTCTAAGCCGTTAGAAGACTAAATAGGAGAGGGTGGTCCAGCAACTGACTCCCCTGTCTCTATAGAAAATTCAGGTGAATGTTCATAACTCCGATGGTGATCTGGGTGGTGAATATTCAAACTACAGGTCACAGCAACAATGTAAGGACGGCTGTCACTCACTATTTCCCGTTGGTCAGGACTATGTGTCTCCACATTCTACAGCTGGCTTAGGCATAGAACACACATCTTCATTCTGCCCTCCCTCCCATTTACCTTTTACCCGATCTTCTAAGCATATTACCTGGAAAGAAATATTGCCTTTCTCTAACACAACAGAATGAATCACATTGTCATCTGTCCCATTTTTAGCAAGCATCTTATCTAGACCAGTACACATGCCAATATTTGCAGTAACAGTGTCATCTGTCCCTACCTCATGACAAGATGTCAGTGTAAAAACAGGTTCAGATTCTAACGCAATGCTATTTTTGGCATTATCATCATTATACTCATCAGGTACAATACAATTTTCTCGTTCCCTGTCACCTCCTGGCAACTGGGAAGAACCATGGGTACTCTCAGTAGATTCTAACATAGTAACAGGTGTGGTATTAGCATCATTAAACACGAGATACAATACAACATTCCCTTTCCCTGTCCCCACCTGGTACCTGTGAAAAACGTGGTTACTTTCAGCCGATTCTAATACAGTGACAAGTGTGGCATTAGCATTATTACACACATCAGATACAATACAACATTTCTTTTACCTGTCACATCCTGGCACCTGGGAAGATCCATGGGTACTCTCAGTAGATTCTAACACAGTAACAGGTGTGGCATTAGCATCATTAAACATATCAGATACAATACAACATTCCCTTACCCTGTTCCCACCTGGTACCTGTGAAAAACCCGTGGTTACTTTCAGCCGATTCTAACACAGTGACAAGTGTGGCATTAGCATCATTACACACGTCAGATACAATACAACATTTCCTTTCCCTGTCACATCCTGGTGCCTGGGAAAAAATGTGGTTATTCTCGATTCTGACACAGTAACAGGTGTGGCATTAACATCATCATTAGAGACATACTGAGACAGCATCCTTCTTAAATCTGTCCCCAGTAACACATTTGCAGGCATATTATCCGATACCCCTATATCTCTTAGACCTCTTCCAGCACCCCAATTAAGGTAAACCTTGGCCACAGGCACAGTAAGGAGAATTCCATGCACCCCTTGCAACGAAATACACTTTCCTGGAATGAAGTCCTCTAACCCTACCAGTTCTGAATGCACTAGCGTAACATCAGCACCAGTGTCTCTTAACCCTACAGTAATCTTATCACCCACAGTGATTGTTTGCAGGCTGTCCTTCCGGCCCCCTTGTGGTCCAGCAACACACAGGACAGCTGGAGCAGATTGCAGGGAAGGTACCCCCCCCCCAGAGGAGGGTGAAGTGTTCTTCTTTTCTGGAAAGGTGGTACTGATGTGCCCTACCTGATTGCACACAAAACATCAGTGGGTGTCTCCCAAAACAGGCTTTACCCCAACCCTCCCAAAAGATGAAGAAACAGTGGGTGATGGTGTTGAGAGGCGTGGCATTGATCCTTCTGGCTGTCCCCCTTTCCAGGCAGATTGCCCTGGCACAACAGTCCCTCTTTTAGCTGCAGGTGCCCGGGTGACAGTATACTTGTCAGCCAGCCCAACCCATTCCATCACATCAGCTGGGCACAAAGTGAGAAACTGCTCCTGGATCATTACATCTTTCAGAGCATCAAAGGTGGTGATCTTTAACCCTCCAATCCATTGTTTGAAAGAAGCAAACAGTTGGGCAACAAGTCCTAAATAAGTGTCAGAGGCAAAAATCTCGGCATTTCTGCCTGTACGCCTCTGGCGTGATATTAAAATGCTGCTTTAGGGCACTTTTGATTGCCTCATAATCTCCGTCCATATCAGGTGGAAGATCTGCAAAGGTCTCTAATGCTTTCCCTCACAAACTAGGGGTTAAATACTGTGCCAACTGATCTTTAGCTAGTCCATACTGTCGGCACGTCTTTTCAAATCCTCGCAAAAAAAGCATCCAAATCCTCATCTTTTTCCAATACAGGGAAATTCTCTGGACGGGGTCTGCTGATAACAGCCTCTCTGGTTTCTGGCTGGCGTTTGAGCTCATATCTCCTTTCTGCCTCTCGCTCGGCGCTCCACTGCCTCCATAGCGGACTGTCTCTTCGCAACCTGGCGCTAGCGTTCTGCAGCTTCCTTTTCCTGAAACTGCTGTATAGGTTCCATTTTAGTTGTAATGTCCACTGGGCCCAAATATTTTAGTGCAGTTTGCAAATAAACCTTCATAGCAATGTCCACACATGAACTATTAGAATCATCCAAAATTAACAGTCCACTGTTTTGAGCAATATCCACAGTCAGGTCCGCTTCTGAATCCTGACTGTGCCTTTTCTGGGACACATCTACGATTTGGTGCTGATCTCTCTGCATGAGAGCTTCAATCAATTGCTCTTTGCTTTTGCCACTAGTGGAAATTCCTCCATCCTCACACTGTGAAATCAGCACCTCCTTTATCATGCGTTTATATGCCGCAGCCATCTCCTCAGTTACTTTGCAAAATAGCACACACTATCCCTCTTTCATCACATACTGTCCCCCTACAGCACTCACTGTCTCCATTTATCACGCACTGTCACCCTACAGGACTCACTGTCCCCCTGTCAACATACACTTCTCCCTATTACACACTCCTCCTTCTGCATAAACATAAATCATTACTTACCTGGCTTCTTTCTTCTTGGCAGTTAGTTCCTCTCACCTACTCCTCACTTGCACTGTAGGGACTTGACGATGACATCACGCCCGACAGTCAGTGAGGAGGGAGGATGCAGAGAGGGGGGGGGGGGGGGGCGAGGGGAAGGGGGGAGGAGCACACAGGATCAACAACAACAAAAATAAAAAACATTGTAAAAAAATTCTTAATGGTTGCCATCCCAGCGCCCCAGGCTGCAGTCTGATCATTCTATTGGTTGATCAAGTCCTGGATTTAATGGACTTAGCTAGGATAAGTGCTTACTCTTTGCAGTATAATAACTTAGTCATTTATTAAAGTGCAGAAATGCATGTCCTTGGCTGCAGAATCTTTGCAAAACGCCATCTAAACATTACTGCAGAGGTATGGTAGAAAGTCTTCTTTTCTACCGAGACTAAGGGCTAGATTTACTAAATGGCGGGTTTGAAGAAGTGGAGATGTTGCCTATAGCAACCAATCAGATTCTAGCTTTCATTTTGTAGAATGCACTAAATTAATGACAGCTAGAATCTGATTGGTTGCTATAGGCAACATCTCCACTTTTTCAAACCCGCCGTTTAGTAAATATACCCCTAAAACTCTTTGACCTGAATGCAGAGAGGTGCGTATGGTGCAAAATAAACACTGCATCTATAACAACTAATTTAAAGTTCTTATATTTTGTTCTTGTTTTTAGTGCATATTTACTCATGCCTCTCGCAATGAACAATAAGTCCTTATCAACATTCATTAATTCTCAACATTTGCCATGATGATCTATCTGGTGGCAGGTGGCACTACACTCCATGGGTGGAATTCAATTCCCCCCAAAGTAGCGCAGCGATAAACTTATTATCGTTATTACGCTAAATTTATTCCGACTTTATGCTCGAAACTCAGGGAGCTGCGAGCAAAAAAATCAGCATTTTGTCTACCGTAATAACGGTATTTAAATGCATTATTACCGTAATAATGGTAATAGTGCGCAGGCCGTGTAATTTTTTACAGTAACACGGCCAATTGAATCCCCCCCATGTGTTTAGATCATAAAATTTCCATGACAAGAATTTATTTTTATCTGATTGGCCATATTAAGAGTTTAGCAGCTGTAAATACGTAAAAGAAACAACTTTTGCTCACATCAGTACTAATAGCAAAACAGCCAGGGGACACTGTAAAAGCTATGTACAATTAAGTAAGATGAATTGATACAAATGTTCTAAGAACATGTGGTAATCTTCACTCAGCAGGGGTAGAACAAAATGATTATGTTAGTGTACAAAGCTTTTTGTACAACCACTGAAAGCAGAAACAAGACAGATGTTTTGAAGTATAAGGACATGCACATTTCAGGTTAGCATTTACCTTTAGAAATCATCTGCCTGTGTGGTTTTGTTCCTTTGTTCAATTAGAGCAAGACTCATTCGCACCACTGATGTGACCCAGCACAATACCAAAGTGTAGAGGACGCATTGGATGCCGGTCATAATGTTAATGTGGAAGTTTGGTGCTGTTGAATGTTACTGTTATGATCATCACTAGAGACATCCATGCAATCACAAATAAGTTCTGCTCCATTTGTAGTTCTGCGATAGAGCCTTTAAGGTCTGTCCTTTGTATAAAAGCTGCAGAAAACTGGAGATATTTGTCACAGAGAAAATGTTTTAACGCAGCTGGCTTTAATGTGAGCTAATATGGAATGAGAACTACCGTTTATCATTTGGAAATTAAATCATTGATTCTTAAGTCCACCAGCACCTACAACAGCTCATGTTTTGAGGATTTTTGTCTGTGAAAACTGGTAGAACAGTTACTGAACCAGCCAAGTAGACTAAGGTGTATATTTAAAATTCAGAGGTTCCAACAAACCACCGGTTCTCTGCAGTTTGCCGCCATTTTCTTAAAACATCAATTTTATGAAAAACAAAATCCGATTGGCTTTGTCTTTAACAAAATTGGCATTTTAAAAAATGATGGCAAATCGCAGAGAATCATCCGCTAGTCGAAACTGCAGCTTGGTAAGTATATCCCTAATGTTAGGAACCCCTCCAGCCGGCACAACATAACCCGGAGTCTACTCTGCCAGTCAGGTGTTCACTGGAGCCCCTGATGGTGGGGACAGACTGGGTTGCGGACTGACAGAGGGTCGTGAAGTGTGTACCGGCTGGGGAGAACCCAGGCAAGCGGAGTGGAATCCAAACAGAGGTCAGGGGCCGGCAGCAGACAACAGTACCAGTATACAAGCTGGGGTCAAGGGTCACGAGCAGACAGGGAGGTCGGTATTCAAGCCAGAGGTCAGGGTCACGAGATTCACAAGCAAAGTCCAAATCCAAGCCAAGGGTCATACACTGAGAATCAGTAGAAGTTTAATAGGCAGGAACAGGAACAAAGCAGGTCAGCAGACTGGGTAGCAGAAGCTATAACCGGCAATGAGGCAGCAGACCTCATTGCCTTAAATACAGACACAGACCAATCAGCAGTTGAACACACTCCTGCAGAGTAATTACCAGAATCCAGCAGGGCCAATCAGGGCTTGTCCCTGACCTACACAGCTGCAGGCTAATGCCTGTTAATCAGCGCCATAGACTGTCTATTTATGCGCATGCGCCCGGCTACCAGCACCGCCAGGACACAGTGCTGGTGAACTAGCGTCCAGCCGTTGCCCTGGTGACGGCCGGACAGGAGCAGGAAATGACGTCCCGGTCGTCAAGGTGACGGCCGGGACGCTGGGGTGCATGAGAAGCGAGCCACGGCGGCTGTGAGTACCGCCGCGGCTCGTGACACCCAAGTCATCTCTGCATGATTAAAGAAATCCTGAAAACATGAACTGCTGGAAGCTTGTGATGACTGGAGTTAAAAAAAAACTGGCTTAGAGCAATCATTAGAATCAGATCATGAGCAAAACTGTGTTTGAAGCTTTTTTTCACATTTGGCATAGTGAGCCTAAAACTCTATTTCTCCATTGAAGTGCAAGTGGAAGCAGTAAAATACATCCTCTTAAAAGTATAGGAGAAGACTCGGTCTCCACCATCTCAGAGCTAGGGCAAAATTCAAGTGATTTTACTGAGTGGAAAGAAATTGCTGTGCACTCTTCCACACAGCAAAAGAACCTCTCCACCTCTTTATCTCACTCTTTATTTCAATAATCTCACTCCACAATAATCCACAATAATCTCTACTCTGTAAAATCCCCTGCTCCATGTACCTCCGACAATCAGCTGGTGCAAACTATTGCTCCTTTGCAAATAACACAGTCTTGCTCTACTAGCATATGCACTTTGTCAGAAATCCAGGCATACTTGCAAAAACTTTGGGACTCTTATCAATTGTACCATGAGATGTTGGGCCTTTTGCTATCCTATTAAATTATTTATGACTTAATTGGGAGCCAATTTGCTGTACTCCACAACTGTGAGCCCACTCCATGTGTATACCTCCATACCAGGAACCAAGGGTATATCTATCATAGGTGCAGCTGCTATGGGGCCCACAGCTGAAGGGGGACTGTCTGCCCTGTCACAGCCCCATGGGTATATGTGGGCTTTTTGCTCAACATTTACATTTACAACATTTTGCTATGGGACCCATAAATGTCTCATTACACCCCTGCAGTTTTGCCACCAATAATTGTATTATTATATAGGTATTATTATTTACATTTATTTATATAGTGCCAGTACATTTTGAGAGGTTTACTCTTTGGGGCACTGTAATGAAGGGTTAAAATCATTGGTCTCAAGTCTTGCACCACTAGTTATTTTAACACAAAATAAGCTTTCTGCTGATAACGTAGAATAGGAAATGTATATCTAAACTATGTCAAGGGCACTGAATTGTCTATCAAACTTGTTGATGTGTTTTGTAGCACCAATGAATATGTACTATTTTGGATTATCATTATTTGTGGTAGTCTTTGGGACAGCCCATCTAGTTAAGTATAAAACCTCCTAGGGGAGACAGGGAATTGTTTTTTTAAGCCTAAACTGTAGAGGTGCCTAGAGAGTTTCCTCTCCTACGTGAATCTGGCTACGAGGCTTCCATACTGATTTGATTTGTGCTTGAGACATTCCACGAAGCTAAGTATATTTCATGCACTATTTGTATCTCAATGAACGCATTCACTGATGATATATGGTTTCTGTGACTTTTCTTGTACTTCTAATAAACACTTTATATCCATAAAAACCTAGTCCCACTGGGAACAGACATTTATTTTAAATTTTTGGAAGGAGGTGCAATCTTTGATTAGCATGATTTAAGGTGTATATATATTTGTTCCCATGGTCAGAAATGCTATGTTTACCTAATCTGTTTTAGCTAAACATTCCCCTCCCCCTTTGTAATGTAATAAACAAAACTAGTTGTTTTTTTTACCACAATGGAAAAAATTATCTGCCTTTCACAGAATAAAGAAGATAAATTTAATTTAATTTGGGAACCCTGGTTTGGCCTTTCATTGGAAGATAATTTATCTCCTTAGTATATTTTTTTTTTGTAAAATTTCATCATTCTTACTTTTCCAAACATTAATCTTGTTTACTGAATCCGAACTCATTTATTATCTCAGGATTTCTTTGGTGGTTCTCTGAGTGTACTTCCTTTAACCTCCCTTTATTCGTCCTACAAATATTCTTCTCTTTCCCCTTTCCCAATCTATATAAAGATAACAATAAAATGACTCAGCCTAATTTTGTATTGTAAAGTTTTAATTCATTGATTTGTGACTCACATACATCTTGTTACATTATCATTTTGGAATAAAAGTTTTTTAAAAAAAGATATTACTACTACTGCTACTACTACTAATAATATTATTAAATATATAAGTAGACTAAAAATACTGACTTAAAAGTCTTATATAATTAGATGGGAAGATGTTATTTATAGGTGTAAACAAGCTGGTAAAGGATGTGGTTATACTTACAGAGTATAAGTGGTAAACATGCCACTTTAGCATTTTGGAGAGTACTCCATAGCAAGCCATGGACTCAATTATTACATGCAATGCATTCAAATATGCTACAAATATAGGGGGAACTCAATTCCCCCCAGAAAACCACCGCGGTAAACCTATTACCATTAACATGGTAGTATTAATATGGTAGCCAGCATTAAAATTACTGGTAATATGCGCACTATCACTATAATATTGGTAATAGTGCGCAGGCCGTGTTTTTACTGTAATGCGGCCAATTGAATTCTCCCCAATAGAATAAACTACAACTTATATGTGAAATGGAGCACTCTTAGACTTTGGATATGTGCTTGGACTGATGCCATGTCGGACCATATGCACCACTGAGTAAAGCATGGAACGCATTGCTGATTACTTTTCCTACTGCCATTTACAAAATTCATGCTTATCCCCCACACTTTATCCAGAGTTTGAAATCAATATTGAGATTTGCTGATGTTAATGTATTTAATTTAAATATCCATTTGGTTTCTGATTTATTTATTGTTCATGTACAGTCCCCTCCCCCATTATTTTTTATTTTATTTATTACTAAAAAATTTAAGTCGGAGGGGTCACAATTGTGATTTAGTGTGCAACTGCGGCTATTCAGACTTGCAACTTTTTGGCAATTATGACTCCCCTATGCCTGATAGGGTGTGAAAGGATGATCTAATGTAGACAATGTACAGTGATGGCTAGTTAAAGAAATTGCATATGGATTCAGACTGGGACATAGCCACAGATACGGCTGAAAAAGTGGTTTTAGAGATTGAAAAAATAGGTAAATCAGAGCTCTCCTTGAGAGATATAATAGCTGCCAAAAAAGGGGAAAGAAAAAGTTCCCTAGTCCTCTGGAAATAGTGCTAAGAAGAGTAATAAATCCCTGGCATTAAGCCAAGTGTGATATGGATGTGTAAGACAAAATGTGTGAGATAGAAAGACTTATTTCATATTAAACCATATAGTCATAGTAAAACGTAATCTATTAGTGCACTGACATAATGTTAGCATCTCATATCCGCCAATGGGGTAACAAGAATCTCAAAAATAGATAAATACAACACTGCTTCTTAGAGTCAATGTCTGTGGTTATAAATACTGTCTAGGTACTAAGAAAGTAAACGGCAGAACAATCCTAAGAGCATCTGGCACAAATGTATGAAAAAACCCCAACCAGAGTTGATGATGATGATGATCACATAACTAGCCAACCCCTTGTAATTAGAGGTTTGCAAATGATTTGCAGATCTTATTGAGACTTTAGTAGCCGCTCGGCCATAGATTAGGATTTGTAGTGCGTGTTGTAGCAAAGATCTCAGTTCCTGCTGTACTAGCTAGGGTATGCAAATTTAAATGAAGCTTCATAGCAATTGCGTACATAACATATAAAATAAAAGATTTTTGTACATGTTCACAATTTAGACGTATATGTGTCTGAGGTGTGTTTGTTGTCAAATGGACACTTCTTCAACTCTGAATATGGCATATATATATATATATATATATATATATATATATATATACACATACAATTGCGTGTAACTTTTTTGATCACAAGTTACACTTATGTTCCCTTTGAATCAGGCTCTATGCATTTCTAGACCTTTGATGTTAATAATGTGTTCAGCCAATCTGGTTTTGAATTTGTGGATATTCCTACTTCTCAAATAGCAGAGGAGCCATGGGCTTTCTAGCATGTAGACTATCCTGTTCATGTCCCAAGCAATCAAGTCCTGGGGGTAAATGTATTAAGCTCCGGGTTCTTCAACACCTGCGAGTTCGGCGTTTAAATTTAAAGCGGCGCTGCCTTGTAAAGGGAAACTTCCCTTTACAAGGCAGCGCCGTTTTAAATTTAAACGCCGAAGACGCCGAACTCACGGGTGTTGAAGAACCCGGAGCTTAATACATTTACCCCCTGGTAATGTTTTCTCAGTATAAGATAGAGTAATAAATAAACTATACATATTCTATTAAGATGTATAGATTTTGATAACTACAGAATATTTGAAAATGCACTTTCATCATACTTTATTTCTCTATAGACTAGAGCTTAACGCAAGTAAATGAAGTTAGTATCTCTAAAGGTGAAATAGTAATACTAAAAAGTTGAAAATTGAGTTAAGAAATTCTTTAACATTGAAGCACTCTTGTTTTTGCTCAGCATAAATAGTATGTTTCAATGAAGAGTTTGTTCAAAACTGTTTGTGATAGTTATTTCATGATTTGGTTAATATATTCTGACGACTTTGGAGTTGTTTATTGCTTGACACACCATTGTTGAATATGCAGATTATTTCTGTATATCTGTTTGTCAGTATAGTCTCTCTGCTCTCCTTTAAAATTTTAGGGTGTGACAGCATTATCTGTTTTTCTTTGACACTGTTTTGGGAAGTGTTTGTTTACATTTATCAAGCTCCAACAAAATGTATGTTTTCAATAAGATGTGTTTGGGGTATGCATTATATCTTAAAGACTTTAATGTTGAGACATAGGATGGCAGACTATTAAATAATTTTCTAATTAGAAAGAGGAAGTATGTCTTGACATATATATTAAAATAATAATTTTGTCTTGTGTTAGCTATCCTTTCAGCTTTTGGGAGGGATAATGAACCCAGTTTCGAACATGTTGAGCCCGATTCACCAGCGCTCTGAAAAGATTATATAAACACAGTATCACATAAAGTTAATTTAAATGATGCCTACGGCATTTATTGTGGGAGGGTGAACGTTTTGCTTTTTTTCAACATTACTATGTGTAAATAGCTGTAAAAAAAACACAACAAACACTTATGCGCTCAAATTTCAATATCTGTTATTCAATATATAACTCCACCTGGATTCCAATTCAGTATCTGTCCTTATAAGGGGAAATGCCAATCACCAGCTATAAAGTCACAAAATGAAAACAGATTGGGGAGCCGTAGTATTGGAAAAAAAATCACACAACTATAATAAAAAAAAATATCTGATAGTGAAGACTACGGAATATAATATCAGAAAAAAACTTATTATATGTTAATATAACAAATGGTGCATATAAAAGACACAAACTAGTGACGAAATGCGTCAGTGGGAGAGCAATATAATCCCCGGATCATGATCGCTTTCATCAACAAGCATTTCTTACTTGGTATGTCATACCTAATATTGCTGCATAGTTTCCTTTCATCTGGGATCCCTACTTCTGATTGACATGTGTAACAAGGTACAGTGTGTCCGATTTGGAGGTAATTCAGGCTGGATAAAGATCAAGAGTTCATAAGTAATATGGGAAATAAAACTCAGATTATACAAGTACCCACAGACCACTTATGAATTAAATGAACTATGGTCATATATTTTTAGTCAAAAATATTTGAATTGAGATTTACTAACTTTTAACACATTATAATGGTCTAACACACCAATGTATAAAAGCTAAAACTTAAGACTGTAAATACAATTCTACCAATATTTGAATGCTATTTGCAAACAGGGTGCATTCTCCCTTTCAGACCATGCTGTAACTGATTCAATATTCATTGTGTCACCTCAAGTATTTTAAAACAAGTTTACCAAAATGCTGTATTATAAGTAAAAAACAGTCCTGAAGTGATAAAACATTTATTAATTTCCTATGTCCGAACATCATAAAAGGACAATTCTAGATACAACAATCAATCTTTACTACATAACGAAAAGCTGAATACTAACCCAACATTTGATGCTTTTGTTTCAAAAAGCGATTTACAAGCATAATTAATTCATCATATTAGTACCCAATTATAACTGGCATCACTTTTATATAACAAAAAACAGATAAAAGACAGTAATAACTTTGAGAGAGCTGAGCTATTTGCATAACTGTTTTTCCAAACTACTTTTTCTTCAACTTTGCATTTTTTTTGTTCTTCTTTAAATATAAGTATCAAGATTATTAGGACAGTGTTGAGTTTTGAACATGATATCTTGATTAGACAGTCTTCAAGTGCTTTATTCATCTGAACTGCAATTAAAAACATGTCTGTTAATAACCCTGTAATAGTAATACTCTTTACCTGACACCATGAGGAAGTTTTTTTTTCCTTTCTATTTTTGTTTCTGAAATTCTTCCCCTTTCTCTGAAATATCACTTGCTCCACCTTGTGGCGTTATAAAGGCCGTTTAAATGCTTGCACTTTGTTTGGAAACAATATACAGAATTTAAATTTTTTATTTGCTCCAGACACAGTGCTACCCTTATATTATGATTACAGGAGTTTAAATGCTGGCAAGATGGATTTCTTCATAAATAGAAAAACACAATTCTTTTATGAACGGTATCCACAGATCACTTTAAATCAACAGTAAGTGATGTAGTTGAGCTCACTAAAAACATTTATTTGTTTATTGATAAAGTGCCACAAAACTCCACAGGCCCAGAACTGTTGGTATAATATATCACACACAAAAAAAAAGAAAAAAAAAAGAAGCAACAATCACATAAAAGGTTGATAGAGAAGATGCAGACATGAGACACAGCAAAGGGCCTTGTCAAGAGGCAGTAAGTATTATGTGGAGGTAGGATAAGCAAAAGTGACATGGCGGGTTTTGAAAGTGCTTGAAGAGCATTGGAGAAATTCTGGAGGTAGGAGAGGTGGCAGGTGTAGCACAGGTTAGAAGCCTATCCAAGAGGGCATGAGTGAGAGTATTCCATGATGAGGTCAGAGATGGGTAGCCAGTGTAGGCATTTGAGGAGTTTGAATATGAAGTGGCGCGAGAGAAAGATCAGATTTACCACAGTATTTAGGATGGATTGAGGGGAAAGAAGTGTGGGGGGAGACCAGCAGGAGATTGTATTAGTCAACACAGGAGATGAGAGAATGAATGGTTTTGTATAGGTCTTAAATGAGAAAGGGGTATATTTGGGCAATGTTTCAAAGACGTCATTAAGATAAAAGTAAGGGACTGGATGTGTGGAGTGTTGCAGAGAGCAGGGTCCAGAATGACACCAAGACAGCAGGAATGGAGGACTGGCAAGAGCATGATGTTGTCAACCAAGAGGAAGACTATAGGAGGGAAAATAAACTCAGTTTCGAACATGTTGAGCCTGATTCACCTTCGGACACAACCTGCCCGCTAGTTGCATTTTTAAAACGAGCACAGAAATTCAGCATATGTTTGTCCATATTCAAATCTCAGTGGATCTCAAGTTTCACATTTTCATGTAAAAAAAAAATATATATATATATATAAAAGAAATGACTAACTCATAATAATGTAGTCATTAATAAAACTGTTTTACATTAAATAAATCAAAATGTTCTTTATGCACACTGTACATACAATGCATTTATATAGTCAATCTTCTTTTCATACACATTTTCTTTGCCATCTATTGGAATGCATACATGTAGTTTTTAATACAAAGAATACTCCATGACAGGCATCAATCGGCATTTACAGCTGCTCTCTAACTGGTGCAAATGATACAACTAAATAGCCAATAGTTCAAGAAACAATGAACTTAAATCTGCAATGGCACGTCCTCGGCATGCCCTTATTGTACAAGTTCAGCCACCCCTTCCTTTCCCCATTCCACCCTACAAGTCGTAGGCAGTAGTTTTATTTCTATTCTAAAATTAATTGCATACATATGCTTTCATTGTTGTAAAGTCTGTTTCTGAACATGCGCAGAGCTATTTCCCGCAAGATATGGCATGTAAAAGGACCGATGTCTAAAGATTAATCAGGCCAGTTGTGTTTTCAGTAGCATTGTGACATCTAAGTGAAGATGACAGAGGCAAATGAACACACGGGATAAGAGAGGCTAAGGTCAAGGGAATGAAATGTTTGCTGGAGAAGAGGGTAGTCAACTGTACTGAAAGAGGCAGATGTCAAAGAGGATGGGTGTAAATAAGTGATCCTTTGACTTAGCTAGGGTATTCAAGTTTAAATGATGCTTCACAGCAATTGCGTTCGTAACATAAAATATAAGGTTTTGTACATGTTCACAGTTTGGACATAAGGGTCTGAGGACTCTTAAACTCTAAATATGGCGTATATACAATACACTTGTGTGCAACTTTTTCAATAGCAAGTTACACTCATGTTTCACTTTGAATCAGGCTCTATGCGCTTCCAGGGGGTAAATGTATCAAAGTGCGAGTTTGCAACTCCAGCGATTTTCTCGGGAGAGTTGAAACTCGCCGATGTATGACGCTGAGTTTTCATACAAAATCGCCAGAGTTCTGCTTCTGTCAAAATCGCTACTTGCAAAATCGCCAGAGATCAAACTCACCACTGTTTGCCACTGCAGCTATACAAGTCTCCAATGTATGAAGCTGCGAGTTAGCAAACTCAGGAGAGTTTGCTTCTAAACACGCCAGATACAACATGCTGCTTGATAGCAGCGTGTTGTATCAACACATCACTGTTACACTGCCCTGGCAGTGTTAAAAAGTTAAAGAACAAAAAAAAGTGGGAAAAAAAAATAAAAAAGCGTGAGGTCCCCCCGCTATTCATGCTTAACCCTAGTGCTGAATGACTAGTGCTGGTCCCGTGAAAATCGGGGAAAAATTTTGCGTGGGGTCCCCCCCGATTTTCACTTTACCAGCACTAGGCAAACCAGCCAGGGTTGGTGGCACTATAGCAGGGGGACGCGCGGCAGGGGTCCCCCCCTGCCATAATGACTAACCAACCCTAGACTGTTCAGTGCTGGGCTGGGCTGGATTCCCTAGGGAGTGGGGTCCGCCGAAAAAAACGAGCGGGTATTTGGGTATTTTTATTAAATAGATGTGGTAAAAAAGAGGGTGGGTAGTGTATTTATTGTGGGGTTTTTATTTTTAATAAATATATGAGGTGTTTATGAGGGTGTTGTTATTTAACTTTTTTCTTTGTGGAACTACAGGTCCCAGCAAGCCAGGGATGTCAGGGCATGTTGGCACTTGTGGTTCTCCAAGTGCCAACATGCCCTGGCTGCCGTGGGTATGCTGGTGCTTGTAGTTATACAAGCAACAGCATGGCCACAGTTTTTTGGGCAACCTGGCTGGCTGGGACTTGTAGTTCCACAAACAAAATTGGTGTCAGTTTGTTTTTTTAACACTTTCTAGCCGTATTACCCTACTACCCACAGCCCAGGGGTAGTAGGAAGAGCCCTAGTGCTATCAGCACTGGGCTGGTTCTTTCTAGAGGGGGGCCCCGCTCGTTTTTTTCGGCAGACCCCACTCCCTAGGGAATCCAGCACAGCGCTGAACAGTCTAGGGTTGGTTAGTCATTATAGCAGGGGGACCTCACACTTTTTTTTTTTTCCAACTTTTATCTGTTCTTTAACATTTTGACAGCTGCCGGAGCTCCGGCAGCTGTATGACAGGGCCAGTGTAACAGTGATGTGTTGACCACTCACTGTTACAACACAGGAGAGTTTGCCAAACACAGGAGAGTTAGCTAAACTCGGGAGTGTTTACATCGCTCAAAATCGCCAGAGATGACCAACGATTTAGAACATGAGTGTCAAAATCGCAGCTTGATACAGTTCCAGGTTTTTTTTTAAAACTCGCAATTTGCCGCTATTTAAACACGCTGGCAAACTCGCACTTTGATACATTTACCCCCATTTCTTTGATGAAGTGGCTCTCCTTTAAAATTTTGGGGTGCCCTCAGCATGCTCTTAATGTACACTGCCTGCATTCATCTGCCCCTTCATTCCACCCTACAAGTCGTAGGCAGTAGTGTTATTTGCGGTTCGACATGAATTACAAACATTTGCTTTCATTGGTGTAAAGTCTGCTTCTGAACAACCAATCAGATTCTATCATTATCTAGACTGTACTAGATAAATGATAGCTAGAATCCGATTGGTTGCTATGGGCAACTCCTCCTTTTTTTCTTTTCAAAAGATTTGATAAATTTCTATCCAAATACCACCCTGTTTAACTCCTCATATTAGCTTCCAAAGACTTGAGAGGCTTCTGTGCAAACATTTAACCCACTTTCATTTCTTACTCCCTTCTTGACTCTCTGCAATTAGACTTCCACCCTCTACTTTACATCAAGATGTCCTAAAGTGGCTAACAAACTGCTCACAGCCCATGAAGGTGATAGTTTCTTGAAGATAGAAGAAATTAGCGCCTGTTTGAAGATGGAGGGGAAAGTGCCAATGACAGATTGAAGGGGTGAGCTAGATGTGGGTATGCTTTGGCAGGAAGGAAAAGTGGAGTTGGGAGGAAAGGGGTTTAAGGAAATAGGTAGAGGGGGTAGAAGGATGAAAAGAAAGCAAATGTCTTGTTTTCTGTAAAGGGAAATTATAAAAAGAGGTTAGATGGGGGAGAGAAGGCAAAGGTTGGTCTGGGGGGTTGAGTCTTGAGACTATAGGGGGGAATTCAATTGGCTGCGTTACTGTCAAAAGTAACGTGGCCTGCGCACTATTATGGTAATAGTGCACTTAATTACCATTAATACTGTAATTTCAGCACTGGCCTTTTGCTCGCGGCAAGCAGAAATCTGTGCTATAATTACAATATTAATGGTAATAGACAGTGCGGCATTGGGTTGGGGCGAATTGAATTCTCCATTATATGGATAGTGAGCCTTTGAAATAGGTGGTGATGTTGAGAGCAGTAAGGGAAGGAGGAAAAGGTAGGCAGAAGCAAGTAGAGGTGGAAAGAGATGACTTTGGTTCGTTAACTGGGTCAAAATAAGGATTAAAGTAGGTTTGATTATCAAGATTGAGACTCACAGTACTAGGACAATATAAATTTATAGAGCGGACATTTAGCAGTGGAACAAGATTTTTTCCATCAGTGCTTGGTGATACAAGACCATTTTTGCAGGTGGCGGATCTGTTTGGAGTGCCAAGGTTTGGAACACAAGAGATGACTGGCACTGCCTTGTCTAGGGCTGCTATCCAGCATTCCCAACACCTATATATCCACATTTCAATCCATCCTAAATGCTGCTGCAAAACTGATCTTTCTCACCGCTCCACATCTGATGCACCACTTTGCAAATCCCTACACTGGCTCCCTGTGTCCTCCAGAATCCAATTCAAATTACTTATCGTTACCTGCAAAACCCTCAACACCACCACCCCATCATACATCTCAAATCTCATATCAAAATACTTGTCCCGTGCTGCTCCCCACTTATGTATTTTCCTACCACGCCTAAGAAGGCTTTCCCAGTCTTCAAATCATTAGACGTTCTCTAAAAACCCTTTATGGTTTTCAATCTGCATTTATTTTGTCTGCCTTGTATGTCCTTGTTTTATGTATGTCCTGTTTTCTCTACTGTACACCACTGCGGAGCCTTACAAATCTATGATAATAAGATGTTGTCCCTAATCTGCTTCAGATTCAATGATGTATAACGAACAGTATTTGGGGAGAGTAGAAGTGTTGACTTAACCTGTTTTCCAGTTAACTTCAAGGTTATGATGAACCTAAGGACATCTGGATCTAATGAGTCTGGATCTTGACTGTTCTTCAAGAAAACCAGAAAAGACATTCAACTTTAAGTAAGAAGTCTGCAATGGAGAGAGATTCAGTAGGCTGTTACTCAATATTCCGTTTACGACAAATCCTGATAGCAGTGAAAAATTGAAAGCACCTGTGATACGCAAATCACTAGTAATAATGCTTCTAAAAATTGCAGGATAAAATTCACCACTTAAAAACAAAACAAAAAACTGTATGGCAACAATCAAGATTCCATGAATATCAAAGCTAAAGTTGGCTTTTACATTGAAGAAAAAAAACCACCACCTTGGGAAAAAAGAACCGGAGTTTCAGAACAACTTTAAGATGCAATCCATCAAACCCTCGAGGAGGTGAAGAACCGGCAGGCATGCCATTATGAACGTCAGGAAACATCATATTGTACTCTACCGCATGAATGAAAGTCACCATGAAAAGGAAAATAACACAGATGCTGAAGTGGAAGAAATTCCAGTGCCAACAACTAGTGAAGCTACTATAAATAATTGTTGCTTTGACTAACTCAAAGGGAATTACAGAAAATCTACTCTTGCTGTGTGCAATTTCAGAGGCAGACCTTGATCTCCCCTCCCAGTTATGCAAACTCAAGAGATTTGATATGGTTTGATATAGTGTTACATTTATATAACCACACAGCTACTTTGCTTTTTTTTCCTCTCTATTGTACAAAAGGGAGATTTGTTCTTTTCTGTACTCTGAAACTGGAAGTACAATATAAAGCAGTTAGAAAAACCATTAGAAAATGGTTATAATTTATCTGTGTTCTTTTAGATTTTGAGACATATCAAAAAGTGTTTAGTGATTATTCTCATTTTTATACCCATTCTTGTAATTTAAACTTTACAGCAATTTACAATAATTTGTATATGGTCATTTGAAAAGTGTAAATAAAGGGGATTCTACTCTAAGAGTAATTAAGGCACTTATCTGCCCGTTTTGTGCCTATAGTTCTCAAAAATCCCTCTGCACATACCCAGAACTGGACGATACGTGACGTGACAGAACGCAGAACGTCCAAGTCATCTTTGAGTGCAAGCTACACTTAGTACAGCCTACGGTTTAGGGGAGTGATTGGGGAGGGGAATGGGCAGATTTGCATAGGAAATATACAGCAAGGGCTTTCTCGGGCAGCCACTTCCAAGTTAGACTCGGTCGCAGGGGCAGCGGGGAATAGTTGGCTACCTTGGGCTGGGTCTGCTGCATTTTTTTACCTTTAAAATAGGCTGCTGAAGCGAATCTTGCCCCCCTGGCAAAAATTTGCCAGTTCCCCCATGCTCTGTCGCACACACTAGTACGCTGCTTTTCTGCTGTATTTCTTACACCAGCTAGAGGTCTAGTCTAAGTCCCGAGTCTTAGTTATGTCAGACGCATATGCATGATAGAACATGTGTTTGCAATCAGGAGTAACTGTAGAAATGTGTTATGTACAGTAGACTAAGTACACCCTAATACATGTTTTTCAAGAAAAAACAAACAAACATTTGTTACAAATTTCCATGTATAATCAAGAGACTAGAATATTGACATGCAACATTAATTGAATACAGATTTTTTTATATGCGTTCTTTTGAGATTTTATATTCCACCTAGCTATAGCACGTGTCCTGCAGTGTCTGGTCTAGTGGAGCAGAGAAAACCTACACCCGTAGTCATCACCACACGTATCGTGATCCGTTCCTTGTTGACTTTGGAGTATGTGGAGCTGAATTACGGGCAGTTTAAAACAAACAGATACTGCGCTCAGTATATGTGCCTTAATGACTCAGGTCCTATATGTGAGCTCTCTCACAAGCAGGACTCTCCCTATATGTTTTCACATTGCTTTTATTTTGTCTACCTAATATTAGTATGTCCCTGTTTTGCCCAGGATGGCAGTGGCATCTTACAAATGACCCAAAATTGTATCATTTTTAAAATGATTCTCTATGTATGAGGGCAATCTTTAGGTTTAGGCCCACCAAGTTTAATTCAGACTTCATAACACTTCAATATGGTCGTCGGTGAAGTTTCATAATAATAATAATAATAATAATAATAATAATAATAATAATAATAATAATTTAAAAAAAAAAAAGGGGACGGACACTGTTATAAAGTCGAATCCCCCATTTAATATTAAATATGAACTGAGTGGATTGACTTTTTTGATATTGCATTCACAAATATCAGGATATCCCCATCTCTTCCATTCTGTGTACTCCATCTTCCCTTGTTGCATAAATCTATAATAGTGTAGCAAATTGGTTCACCATTTCATCTTTTGCAAATTACTTTTTAATTCCACATTGAAATGAACAACTATTCCCTATTGAGCGATTTTACTGAGAACTAGTACACCATGGATGTGATTTTTCGATATACAGTACAGAATCAGGGTCACAGTTCACCACTGATCAATTCTGGCTTACATTAGAGCATGTTGGTACAGTAATAAGATGACGTCACAGGCATGCCAGTTTTTCAACAAACCTGGGTATACCAAGGATATGGAGAAAATCAGTTTTTTCTTGTGTCATGTAAAGAACCCTAAAAATACTTTACCATACTGATCCCATTTCAAATTCATAATCAAAATATAAATACTTTATTATTTTACAGACATTAAATATAAGTTTAACAATACAAAAAGTGTATTTATATACTGAAATGTTTAACACACTAGGCATGATGTAAACATTAAAATTCACCATATCAGGAAATGAAAGAAGAACAATTTATAAAGAAAAGGCTCCAAGTACCAGGAAAAACAAGACAAAACAAATGGCTTTTGATCATTACATTTGCATAGAAAGATATAAAATTCCAGCTCACCCATTCAAAACGGCTAGATCTTAAATGTTCCATTACATGTAGATCCATTCAAACCATGTATGCATTAGTCTATTGTGAACATAACATTTGCATGGATGCGGAAAAATGCATTTTCTAATACTGACATAAAAACATGAAGATTTGTATGGTTTTACATTTGAAAATTCCTGAATTTCAAACCAGCGCTATATATGCGATTATGTTTTTAATGGAAGCAGGCAAAGTTTATGCTTGTCAAGCGAAAATTGTGTTTTAAACAGGAAAAAGGTTTAGATAAACTCTTTATAGTGAATTGTAACAAACTATCTAAAAAATACAGACAAATGCCTAATGCCATCGGTTAGTCGCATGCTATTTTCTTCTTCACAAATAAGTAACGACCAAGTAGTTAGTTCACCTATGACATAAACAATGTTCCCTTTTAAATGCTGGTAATAAAAAATAAAAAAATAAAAAAAAGACAAACAGAATGTGAGCAATAACGCACCTATCTTACATATAGTAAACACATTTAGGCCAGAAAATTTGTTTGTGACACAGGCAAGTTGCATAGCACAATTTGTGTTAGACGGCACATGAATATATAGAAAAATGACTTTCGTGTATTTTGGCATGAAGACTAAACAAACAAGTTGTGATAAAAAAAAATGCACATCTGATGATAATGGGTGACAAAATATGCACATCTGTAAATACATTCAAAAAGCTTTATATTCTTTGGATTCCTTTTTGGGGAAAAAAAAAAAAAAAAAAAAAGTATTTAATAAAAATCTAGGTGAATTTAAAATGTACCGTACCATTTCATTTGGATATAGCTTTGTTGGTTTTTTTTTTTATTTCCTGGCAGTTTTGAATGACCACAGTTCTACCGTAAACCAATGTTAGTTAGTTGCAGCACTCGCTCGGTAATGATCTACTCTATTGTACACAATATTTTTAAGAGGCAGGAAGTCTGGGTTGTTGTCCTGGGAAATAGGCTGACAGTATTGGAGAACTTCCAGATTTTGTTAAGGCTGGCCTCACTGGAGCTGGGGAAAAAGAAACACAAATTCTATATGAAAAGCTATTCTCCAACATCAAAATGCATTATTGCACAGTTGTTTTTTTGTTTTTTCTTTACTATGAAGCATGATAACTTGGAGGGGATCTATCATTGGGAGATTTTGTTCAGAAATTAAAATCCACTAACATATAATATACAATATATCATTAAATTAACCACCATACTCACCAATCAATTAAAGATCAATTTATTTTAAATGCAGGCAAAATCATAGCTTTTCCCATTTATGTATAGGCAATGCATTTTTAATGGGGGCATAAAACACAATGAAAATGCATTGCTCATACAAAAGAATGGTAAAAGCATAGCCAATCTCAAGCAATTTTTACTTGTTTGCAGCTTGCGATTGATGAATGGTGGCCTCCATCCCAGCTGAAAAATAACGGCATTAGCAGCAATTAAATACTACTGTTCCAGTGTGCCATGGCTTCTACAATTGAATTACCATTAAATATTTGAGTATTTCCCCATTCATTTAAAGTCATATGCATTTTTATGCGCTTTCTGCACACACAACCCATGGCTCTGAGCTTTAAGATGTTACTCTTGGCTGCCAGCATGACCACAGCATAGTGCTTCAGACCCCAGCAGGGGAAGACTGGAACATAGTGATTTGCACGACTGTATAGGAGCAGCAGCATCATGTGCAATGGAGATTACGAGCCATGTCTTCTTGTCCAACATCAGTGGCTGACCTCATAACTGCTCTACAGAATGAATGGGCACAAATTCCCACAGAAATCATACAATATCTTATGGAAAGCCTTCCAAGAAGAGTAAGTTGTTATCGCTGCAAAAGGGGGACCAACTCCATATTAAAGTAAATGTATTTGAATACAATGTAATTATAGTCCCTGTTGGTCAAATGTCTCAATACTTCTGTCCATATAGTGTATGTGTGTACTGTATGTATGTGTGTTTATTCTGTGTATATGTATGTGCATATAAAAGGTAAAGTCGCCCCATTGCGGTATCTATACATATTTTCTGGCTCTTAGTCTCCGACTGGTTGGCCAACCTTGCTCTACACAATACAGAAATCGATTTCTGTGATTATGAGATATACATTGATTTTCTTCTGGAGATTTATATAGTGACTAGTCTTTGTAGATTAGATGAATATGTAAATCACTAAAAACAGGACATTTGATCAAAATTATGCACTACTCTTACCTGAGCTTGGACCATTCCCAATTTTTTGTGCTTTAGTATGAACACTTCCGTTTCTTTTTAGATACTTCATATCTAATCCAGCCGGGTCACTGTAACATATACAATTGAACAACCCATTAAAGCATGCAATACGACTTGCAGATTATGGAGTACAATTGCAACACTGACTGCTACTGCCAATAGACAGGTTACAAGCATTGCTCACATATGTTAAAGGAGCCACTAAATTTAGAATATAAATTATCTTAACATTAAAACAAACTACATATACAGCGAGGCCAAAAATATTGTTTTTATTTCAAACACAAAGTTTTCTCTAACCAAGGTGAAATTAACTACACTACTTGGTCTCAACAATTATTTCTCTGCAAATATAAAGAACGTTTTGCAAAGTTGGACTCAATCGACTTTGAATATCCACATCTAGAGGGGCCCTGGGAATGGTGGAAGCCACCCCTCAAGGGAGCATTTTACTGCTCTCTGGCAGAGGATGTTCTGACCTTGTTAAAAGGATGAAAGAACTGAAACCTAGGATGTTTAGGCTTGGCCTGAGTTACTGCCAGATAAGAGCTTTTTCTCTCCCATTGCTTCCGATATGAGCTGGTGTAACCAAGCTCCAAAAAGGGAGATGCCATCAATTGGGACCACTTCTAGCATTCGCTTAGAGGCATTGTCCATGCACGAATCAAGAGCACAAGGACAGTCTTGCTTCAATAATGAGCGCAGAAAGCTTTACATTAACAGAGTTAATATCTAAAGAAGCCTGTCCAATGAAATTAGAGGCCTTTCTGATATGATCTGTCAGAATCAATAACTCCTCTGTAGGGGAACCGTCTGAGTCCCCTGGGTAACTGCTCTGCCCATGCTTGAATGGCCTTATTGACCCAGGCTGTGGACATACCAGACCTGAAAACACTCCCAGCAGCCTCATACACCGAATGGATAAGCCCCCCCCACCCAAAAAAAATACCCACACATTTGTTGTCAGTGGCTTATTTAAGGGAAACTCCTCCTTGTACTGGCAAGGTGGTTGTTTTGGTTAACCTCACTATGGGAGGGTCTACCTTCGGAAGAGCCTCCCATTTTTCAATTTCATCTAGCTGCAATAGGTAGAGGGCTCTAAAAACTTTCCTGGCATGTGAAAACGGTGATCAGGCTTGCTCCATGCCTTCGTAATCCAGTCCATTAATTGCGGAGGAGGAAATCAAATGAGCTGCTTCATCATCATCAGCAGCAGCCTTTTAAAAGGCGAGTAACCAGCACCCAGAGATATCTCTGGTTTGGCAAAACCTAATGTTTGCCTAAATCCCAGCACCAAGTCATCTATCCCCTGAACCGTGGATGAGTCATCCACGCTAGCGGAATAATCACCCGACACATTAACAGGCCAGTCACACCAAAAGTGACCCAATACAGTCAATCAACTGGAGTGCCAAATGACTGGACTACATACAATTTGGCCAATGTCTGGCTAAATTGGACCATGATCCGATTGCTTGGCTCTCAGTCTGCACAGGCCAGTAGTGAACTAACAGGCCCAGTGAAGAAGAAAGCGATCAAAATGCTTGGCCAGTGCTGAACAAACACTTAACATCCATTTCGCCACCCACAGTGATCCTACCACTCAGCCCAAGCAACAGAATCTCTGTCCATTAACAGTCTAAATCAGGAAGGGGCAGGACCAGGAAGCAGTTTTATGCTGTTATAACTATAATGCTGGTTTGCAATCATCCTGCTGCAAAAAAGGCATTAATTCCAATTAGGTGACAATTTGGTTTATACTTCGATATCCAGAGTCATATTAATTGAGTAGATGGATTAAAAGATACCAACAAATAAGACCAGTCTGCTGTTCACGTCTCTAGTAGACACATGGATAAGCTGTACACTTGAGATTCTAAAACAAAGCTAGACGGAAAAACAAAAAGAAAACCTTTATATTTGACATAGCTAGTTTTCTTACAACACAGATAACAGTAGCATTTTAGAATGTAAGACTCTCTAAAAATGACAATACAAATTTTATACGAATTTTGACAATTCATATGCATGACAATTGACAACCGGACCACCTTGCATTTAAAAGTATAGAATACTTTTCAATAAAGCATTTCCTTAAATTGTAAAAAGAAAACATAAAATTAAAATAGGTAACAAGCAGCATAATTTGTTTTCTTTATTGTTCTCAAAGCCCATCAAGGGAAACCTACTTTGGCCAAACTCCTACATTAACATCTTTCACAATGCAATTTTATGAAGCAGGCTTTAAATAGCCCCAAAACCCGTGTAAAATATCACACCTATCACATATTTTCCTAAAGGAGTGGTAAAATAGGAAATATGGCTGTAGACAATACAACTACAACAGGATTCTGTAGCTCCTGGAGCTCTACTGGTTCTATATTACAATTTAGTATACCAATTTTAAATGTTGGTGGAGGTAGATGAAGCTCACACTATATTAAAGTACACGGACAGATTCTGTGGAAAACATACATACCATGAGGTAGGAGGCAAAATAGGAGTTGACGTTGAAGGCACAGGCCTTGCCTCAGGAGTAGGACGGCAATCTGCAGGGGAATTTATGTTGAATCGCACCTAAGGTAAAATAAACAAAACTATATTTTCTTCAGAAACAGTAAAAAAAAAAAATCAAAAAAAAAAAATCACAAAAAAGGTAGACTAATTGACCAACTAGTAATAGTACAAACAACAGTCTTAATGCTATACAAGAGAGCAAATAGTACGACTGCTAAGTGCTCATATAAAATTATAAAGTATGTTACACGGCAGACAAATTGCTAATAATACAACTTCCAGTCCATGTTTATTAAAGTGCTGTAATAGTGAGTGTGCCTCCTCTTATTAAGTAGGTGAAAAAACAGTGAATAAAAAAAGGTCTGTGGTGCCTGCCTGGGGGCCAAGCCTTGCCGCAAAGGAGCCTGTAGATGGCGCACTCCTCCTTAAAGCTGGGGTAAAACTGTTAGGATAGTATTTAGAAGCTACAGAAGGGCCAACTGGACGAGATACCGTTGAAGCAAAGTAAAGGTCATTACCAGTAGAAAATGGAGGCTGCAAAAAAGGAAAAGATTTTGAGGCAGTACAAGTAATACTAGAGTTATAAAATCAGGAAAACATACATAACACTATTTGAACAACTATGTTCATATTTTATATATTACTGCAAACTGCTACAGTCTTGAGTATATATTATTTATGTTACAAAAGACTACCAAGGTTTGCTCTATAAAAAAACCAAAAAAAACACAAAAACGCAGTTTGGGCTCATAGCCAGTTACAATTAAATGTGTTTTAATTATTGTCAAAAGCGTATGAAACTAGAAACAATTATTTTTAGTATAACTGTACTTATTGGCATTTTGCTTGTGCCGATGATTTATTTTTGAATGCTACTTGTTCCATTTTTGCGTTTACAGCATGTAAATGCATCAGGAAGATTACAGTGATCTCTAGTAAAGCTGTGGTGTTCGTAAAACGCCAGTGGGTATGAGACCCTACATGCTTTTTATGTACAGTGGTAAACCATTTTTTCACTGGTTATTTATCAGAGACCTGACATACTGATTGAAATTCGAATAAATGTTAAAAAAAATGTGCTGTGACCACCAGTTGCTACCATTTATTTAGCAGCAAAAAAAGAAATTAAAAAGTGTCAATCTGTGTTCACACAAAGTTAGTCAAGCATGCAACCAATGTCACAGCCAACTGGAAATTACAATATCAAGAAAACTAAAGCTGAAGAGAAGTCAGGTTTATTACAAAAAAAAAAAAAAAAAAATTAAAAATGCCACGACAGTTGAATTACCAAGGCTCGTAAATCTGCCTACACATTTTTACCAAGCTACACGATAACATGCAGTCAGTCTCTGGATTATTAAACATTGAAAGATTTGTCATGGAAACTTAGAGATTAATAAGTGAGAAACACAAGTTGCAGACATTGGAAAATGCAAAAAATATGTTTAACAAGTTTGATTTTATACACAAAATAGATAAAATATATTCCTTTTAAAATGTTGCAATCAGAACTAAAATCTATTCAATACCCACACCAAGGCAACGAATTCCCATGCAGCATACATCTTCTCTTAGGAATTTCAAGAATACCTATCAAGCAGTTTTGAGTAAAATCAAATCTAAATAGTAAAACGTGAATAAATGTATAAATTCAATATAAAAGTTATTAACATAAATAACATTTTTGAGAAAAGAGAAAAGTGATATCCAACACTGTCCTTAATGCTCATTACTACTGTTCGTATTGCCCAGATGATGTCAAACAGCTGAAGAACACGGTAATGGTAAATATATGCTTAGTTATGCGCTGTTTAATTATCTATTTAATGTACAGTTGGGTATAAAAGATTGGTCCGTGTTAAGTTACAGACTGAATTTTTCTCATTTGCTTATAAAAATACTAAAATATCATAAAAAAAAAAAAAAAAACAACAAAACCATCTTGCAACAAACATTCAGGAAGGCAATGGTAGTAAGCCTCTGTATTTTCCACTAAGAAGCACAATAGATGGTTTGAGGAAGACAGTAAAGCATGTAGGAAGAGCTACTGCAAATTCTAACACAGTACGCCTAGACCACTGCAAAGTGTTCTATGATCGTATTTTCCACAGAACCAGAGGGATACATTTTCTGCTTTCAAACACCTGTCTATATCATCTAAAGGTTTTATTTTCTCCCCGCATATTACCATCAGATTTAGTTTACCACCATCTGTTTAGAAATGCAACAGAATGTATATACTGTGCACTTAGGAGCCATTTGGAAGCAAGTCTTCCCCGATTTGGATACTTTAAAAGAATTACATAGCTAACACACACATACACACAAAAAAAAAGTCTTTAGCAACTCACTTGGACCAAGCGTAGATCAACACAGTGCATAAAAACAAAAACAACTTTCAAAATTACTGCTAGTTAAATATAATAGGAACTATAATAATGAATAAATGATCCAGTTAAAATAACGTAGGGCTGAATAAAAATTGTGCTATTTTTTCACAAGTATGTTTTGCACATACACAATCACGTATGTGCCTCAAATTACACTGTCTAATTTTTCTTTAACTCAGACAGTTGAGACAGACGGAGTAGATTTCATAGTTATATACTCATCTATCTGCTTAATTACTAGAACTCTTAATTACCCTTCACTTAAACAGAATGTCCCCATTGCAGTCCTTGAAAGTCATGCCAGACTTATTCACCTCAACAACTGCATAAAATCAGTCCCATCTCTGCCAATTCTTGTGCAGAATCACTTTTCTATAGATACATTTTAAAGTATTATCCCAACATAATTTTGCCTAATACATATGCAGACTCATCCCTCCAAACAAGACTCGTTCCATGATAGGTTGCTCACAACCTTTCTTTAGCTCATTGCATGCATGTCTACATGTTTTTCAGAGCAGTTCCTCTTCTCTGGAACAAACTTATTCTCTACCATTAAGCAGTCTGAGAAGTAAGATAAGATTCTCTGAAAAAATTAGGTTTCATGGTTTACCATCATATTTATGTTTTACTATCGCCACACTTTCAAACTTGTTGTCCGGACCTTGAGTCTCATTTGCTCCCCTTTTCACGTAGCTTCTAAGTTCTCACAAGCTGGGCTTTGCCCATATTAGTATGTTTATACTAAAAAGGTAGTTTTCCCTACCCATTATAAAAATGATCAAAATCGCAATTCCCCCACTCACCAGTGTGGTCCCGGATTTTGACTAAACCAGAGACTACTTTGATATATTAAAAAAATATATTATTCTGCCTTAAACCTTTGTAATCCAAGTGGGAAATGAAATAAAAAAAAGCCAATAAACGACCCAATGCTCATTAGTGCAGACTCCACTGTCAATCAATCACAAGTGGCCAGTGTGGTAAAAGGTTTCTGACTGGCTGCCAGGAAAAGGGTGTCTGGAGGATTCTTAGTTTTGATTTTGTTTTGGGGAAAAAACTGATTTATAGGTAGGTTCGCCCATGAAAGTATTTGCCAAATAGAAAATGGACTTAAAATTGCAAGGATATTTCTGCAAATTGGACTTTTTTAAGCATCCCCCCCCCAAATGTCAATTTGTACATTCTTCATAGTGGAGTGTTTGTTCTGATTTGCAAATTAGTTTTACAATGGACTCTCTCACCACTTGCAATATCTATTGGTGAGTTTAATAATATCCTGGATAAAAATGTCCAAAGTGGAGTGAATGGGGCTCAGCTCTGATCCATTTCTGTAATTACATTTTCAAATGCAGATTGATATATTGCGCATTCGACACCATGATGTTAAAGAACTACTCTCTCTGATTTAGCATTTGCTACCCTCTCCTTAATCCCATCAACCTTTGACATTGAGTAAACATCTAGATCACTCTCCATTGCAGTATCAGCGTACTTCTCCCTGTCAAATGGGGAGAATTACAAACTTATTTCACAGTGGGAAGGATACTTCTCCATGAATGTATAGATTCTTAGACCACTACTTAGGAATCTTTACGGAAAGAGCAGCAAAAGCACTCTAAAACATAATGTAATAGAACTGAAACAGAGACGCAGTGTTTTGAAGCAAAAATATATCTTGTCATCTGCAGTTGAGGCGCATCTCGCTTGGCTGGTAGCTGGGAAGTGGACACATTTCCTAGTGTGTAAGTCCAAATGGAGATTGCTCTTCTCTAAATATGATCAATCTGCTCAGGACCATAGGTTTGCATATTTATGGCTTTCCTTACTTGAGACAGCAAACCAGAAAATATAAACTGTATTGGATGATAGGATAGGCAATACCATACCAGCAAACACATCACAATAGTTTTCCAGAGAGATTACCAAAATCATCGGACATTAATTTTCATTGTTTGATAGCTCAGCACGGGAACAATCTGGGGGAAATCGGCCTGCCTTGATGAAGGAGACTTAGGGAAGTCGTCTAACTCGAAAGTAGGAGGTGTTCAATCAGCAGAAGAGGAGTGTTTAAAAGGATCGTCCGGGGATTATTTTTCTAGAACTATGAAGCTGACTTTACTGCGTCCAATGGTAGGAAACAGTTACTTCCTGCATTAATTGTCAACATCAGATTATTTTTAAGTGATTTATATTCAATGGATTGTAAGGGTGTTTTTAATAAATAGTGCTCCATTTAAAGAATTTATTATGCCACGTGTTTCTTTTCTTTATGAATTATTAGAAATTGGGAGACTGACAAATATAAAGGATATTCTAAAAAGTCCTGGATGATCCTTAATCGACTGATAAAAGCTGGCCCTTATGTTTTGCTGATGTAGTGTATTTGACTTAGGGAATCATGGGAAATGGTAATTGACTCTTTGGAATAAAGTTGGAAGTTGAAGATTAAACCACTATCCACCCACTGAATTTAGCTCTATTATGACCGATTACACTTGAGTGACAACAAATCTAAAATATAACAAAACTATGTTATGCTTATTTCTCTTTATTTAAATGTTTTTGATTACGGTGGAACACCATAATTTAAATTTTCTCAGAAGATTTGGCATAAAAAGAAAGACTTTTTAAAAAAATAAAAATATTATGACATTTATTAACATTGCCACACTTTTCATCTTTTGTTGTTTGCTTAGTTGTATTTAGGTGAAATGGTACCTTTTATGAAAGATGAGCTGCAATTATAGGAGCGTTGGTTTATACTAATATTTTTTATTTAATTAGAAAAAGACTGCAACCTCCATAATGACTGTAATATATATATATATATACATACATACATACATACATACATACATACATATATATATATATATATATATATATATATATACACACATACACAGTATGGCAGGTGTATAGTTTATTTATCTTGCGTATCCTTCATGATGCCCAAGTTCCAAATACTTATAAGATCCCTGTTTAGACTATTTTTTAGACATAAATCTCCTTGAATGCCTCTGCTAACTCAATCTGAAAACCAATCAGATAAGCCAATCGTCTTCACACAGTTTTCTTTTTATACAGTGATCTGTGAGTTGTATCTTAATGTGAAAATGGAAAAGATGTTATTCTTGTATGTTCATCTTACATAAAGTTAAGGAGAAAGGAAAGGGGTGGATCCAAACTATTTTGTATCCATTTTAGCTTTTCAAAAAATTTGCTGAAAAAAACCCTCAAAATGTTTAGAAAAAATGTTTTATTATTAGTTGTTTTGCTTCTTATATGTGCCCAATGGAATGCTGTAACAGGATGTTTGACATTAGGTACCTTATTGTTACCAACCTAATTCTTAAAATCTAAATAAAAAGATTTGATTAAGAATATGACAAACAGTCCACCACTCCACTCATTAATAGGTCTCAAAATTAAACACTAAAATGATATGCCTCAATAGATTTAATATGTAAAAGCATGTAAAAAATGGCTCTCACTTTGCCTGTGTTGCACTAGAGAAGTGGAGTCCTGACAAACAGCAAATATAAATATAGGTCACCATCAAACTAACAATCATCCACGAGAGCAGAAAATCTAGACCTCCAAATTATGTAGGCTTTACAATCTGCATAACTGGAGAATACAAGCTTCACCCATGATCGATGCCTCCTTACATTACTAACATCTGAGGAGGACTCAAGTGAGCAGCAAGAAAGCACACGGACATTCAACTGGCTATTACTACAACAGACTGTCCTGTCTTCCATACAATGAGAAAACTAATTGTGACATCCAGTTTGGTAAGCACACTTGACAACAGACCTATCTCACACCTTAGGTTTGGAGAGAATTATCTTGATCTTTTGTACCAATTTCTAGTATTATCCCACATTCACAGATCCCTCGACTCCCCAAAATCCAGGATTTATAGTTTTGCTTTGTGGACTTCTTCTAGAGATTTGTCTAGTTTAAACTGATATAATCTGGCATTTTAGTTCACATATTTTCACAATTTTTGCATCAGCTTGATATTTTCTTATATAAAAGTGTCTATTTTCCTACAGTTTCCCATTTTCAATATACAGAGAAAATTTTGGTGTTTTATAATGGAGACATATTAATGATTTGAGATCTGGACTATTTGTCATATTTATATACATAATGATCTAATAATTCAATTGGGTGAGTTAAATATTGACACTTATTATATTTCATACAAAGATTAATAGATGTAGACAGATTATCCGATAGACAGATTACAAAGACATATGTGGAGCTAAGCACCTGAACAATCAGGAATATGCTTTCCTTGATTGGAGAGGTCATTGATCTTAAAAATTAAAAACCACAATAATTAGAGATGCTCAGTCAATCTGATTTTGTGTTTGAGCTTTAAAAGAGCAATTGCAAAGGCCAAGGTCAATAGATGTTAATTTTCTTGGTGCTTGCATCAAGATACCTAATGAAGACAAGGGTTTCTGTTTAATCAACCACTTAGCATAGCTTAAATGTTATCAGCAGAAACTAAAATCAAAGAATTAGCATTTAAAAATGTTCATAATCCAAATAAAGAAATACAAGATTAAAAGTGTGCAATTCCTATACAAACTGCTATATCATGCATTTCAAATAACATCCGATAGTAGTGGCAGCATAACATTTCTAAGGAATAAGAGTTTAAATATTTTATTTATTATACACAATTATAGATCTACAACTTCAGCACATCTACTTTGTTGGTGTGGACATATTTTTTTTGCAATAGGCCTTGTTACATCATAAACTTTTCTCCAGTCTTAGCATTGTCAGGGGCAAGCTGGGCTGGTCCCATAGTGGGCTACCTTGGCCTGGGTCACCTGCCTTGTTTTCCATTAAAATGGGCTGCCGATTCAAGTCCTGCCCCCAGGCTAATATTTACCAGCCCCCCCCCATGCCCACCCCCGAGCATTGTCCGGTGATTTACTTAAGTTAGATGGTCTTAAGTGATGCAAGGCTGAGCAATACTACGCAAATAAAGGTCTCCAAATATCAGCATGGTCCCATACAAACTTTATTTTTTTTTATATATCAGTTCTATCATTTAGCTCAGTAGTAACCAGGCTTTTGTTTTTAATGTGGAGCCAAGGAAACAAAATTCACAAAGGGTTAAAATAGTGCAGTTTTGATTTTGATGGTGTTCATTTTTAGAGAGATTAAATAAACTTTAAATGCTATTCATTAAATGTACAGACCTTTAATTGCTCAGGTATAGATCCTGAATTGAGATAACCTGCTATGCAGGTCAACTAAAAGTTAATTTAGGAAATGTAAAACATCCTAAATAATATATAGTCTGTTATAGCTATCGAGTAAGCTTTTCAGACACTACATTTTTTTTAAAAGAATAGAAAAGTTACAACTTTCCATACACTCACCTAATTAAATAGGAGATTAAACTCTTCTCAAAGATTCTATCCTCACCTATAACAGGTGAGTGTAAAATCCATAAAACGGTATACAACATTTGCTCCACACAAAGTTAGGGAGCAGGACCGAACCTATAAACTTTCATTTGTGAATTACTGCTTGAGAGGCATGTTTAGTATCAGTAGCCGATGGGGTGTGCTGGCCCTCTGTTGCCATTTGGTCATTTCTCCATACTCGTTCTCACACACAAACTCCACTCCACTCCCACTATCTGTTGGGGTTCCGCAAGGCTCTGCTCTTGGCGCTTTACTTTTTTCATTGTACACCTCTTCTCTTGGAACACTAATTTGCTATTTCGACCTTCAGTATCATCTCTACGCTGATAAACCCCAAATCTATCTCTTCCCCCTGACCTCTCCGATTCTGTACTATCTTGTGTAACCAACTATCTTTCAGCTGTCTCCACATGGATGTCCCAACGCTACCTAATGCTCAACATATCCAAAACAGAGCTCATCTTCCCTCCTGCCAGAATCACTACCTCCCCTCAAATCTCCCTCACTGTACATAACACCACAATTTCATCAGTCTCCCAAGCCTGCTGCCTTGGTGCCACACTTCATTCTGTCCTCTGCTTTATTCCTCACATCCAGGCTCTATGAGTACTGTCAACTGCACCTTAAAAACACTACCATAATATACCCTTTTTCTTACTCAACATGCTACCAAAACTCTTATCCATTCTCTCATCATCTCCTGTCTTGACTATTGCAACCTCCTGCTACCTGGCATTCCCGACACCCATATATACTTCAATCCATCCTAAATGCTGCTGCAAGACTGATCTTCCACTCTCACTGCTCCACATCATTTGCACCACTTTCCAATCCAAATACTGCCTCCCGATGTCCTCCAAAATCCAATTGAAATTACTCACCTTTACCTACAAAGCCCTCAACACCACCACCCCTTCATACATCTCAAATCTCATATCAAATACTACTCTACACCCTGCCATCTGAGCTTTCTCTCTGACCTGCGCCTTGTCTCGTCTTTGGTAACCACCTCTCACTTGCTCCTACAAGACTTCTCCTGTGCTGTTCCCCACTTATGCAGTTCCCTTCCACGACCACTCAGGCTTTCCCACAGCCTTCAAATCTTTAGATATTCTCTAAAAACCCATCTATTTTTTTTAAAACTCCCCCTTATCCTTATCACATTAATACACCCGGACAGCTGTCCCAATCTCCACTCTAAGCCACACTCGCTCCTTTTGGTTAAGCTGTACCCTCTTCCACTTAAAATATAAGCTCTCTAATGAGCAGGGTCCTCCATACCCTGTGTTTTCATGTCTGCATTTATTTTGCCTGCCTTTTATGTCCTTGTTTTATCTATGTCCCGTTTTGCCTACTGTATAGTGCTGCACAGCACTGTGGCACCTTACAAATCTAGGATAATAATTTGGAAGCTCCTAGAGTACATCTTGGTAAGTTAGGTCTCAATTTACAAACACATAAATGTATGACTATAGGGACTCTAATTGTTTAGTTAGGACCACCCTATTAGCAGAAGCGATTTGACGGGGCGGGTGACTTACCATACATTTGCAAATGTGTGTAACTGAGAATTCTGCATTTTTATGTACAAGTAGAATAGCAGCTCTTTTACTAGTTCACAGCTGTGTTGCTGGGGGATTTTTCTCTGTATTTTTTCCTTTCTGGATAACCCTACCCTTTCACCTGCTGCGAACCTGCAAATTGATTGATCAACTTTCATTTCTATAAAGAAGCAAGGCAGTGCCAGAGTGGGTGGATGCCCAGAGTGCTTCTATCTGCCCTCGTTCTTACATGGCTGCTTAAGTTCTGTAAAATACACAACCCTTCTTCCACATTGTCAGGCAATCAGGAAGTGGTGTGTGTTTAATTTAAATCCACAAAGCTAAAATACAATGCAATGGTGCCTATAAAAACACTGACATGTTGTTTTAGGTGCCCCTGAAAAGTTGGTGCTCTTGGCAAATCCCCTAGCACCGGCCTTGGTAAGAAGCAGAACAAAATAAATCTAAGATCAACCTCTCAGAGCAGTAAGACATGGACACAACTGAAAACAAAAAGAATGTGCGATATGTGTTTTGCTGTAAAGTAATATGGAGCATAATATGGAACCTGAACAAGGAACCTGCAGTTTAGATGGACCAAGCAATGGAAATTGATCTAGGAATATCGTTAAGTGTATTCTAATGGTATTAGTTCTATGGACAGTCTATAAATGGTTCATCAACACCGGGGTATATTTGGCAAAAACATGCACCTAGAGTTAATGCGTGAATACACATACAAGGAGTAGAGAAAGAAAGATTCCTGTCTTGGGGAAAAAAAAAAAAACTAAAGATGAAGAGTTGGACATTTTTCCGCAGGATTTTAAAAACAAACAAAAATTCCCTGTAAGGCAGAGGTCAAAATACCAAAACACCAGGTCTAAAAGGTAAACCCTGGATGTTTTTTTTTTTGCTAATCTTCAGAACATATAGGGAGCAATGTGCTATGAATAAGTATTACCTTACGGTATACTACTTCAAGATGGAAGAAAGGACTGTGTTACCAATTTGGAGGGCATGGAGGACCCGATAAGAACACTAGTTATTGCACACACCTCCATTAGAAGTCAAAACAGCTTATTCAAGTTTGTGCACCTAAAACAGCAGACCAAATTGCACAGACTGCAAATTAATGGACTGCTAACAGGAATCCTGAAGCATGGAGAGGAGCAACACTGCAGATATCACAAAGTGTGAAAGAGACACAAACCTGAAAAGCATCAAAACGTATTTGAGGAGGCATTTTGTAAAAAGAGACCGGTTTTTTGCTATGCTGTTGTGAGGAAAAGTGAGGGATATACTGCTGCAGAGGGCTTATGTGTGTTGCTTTTGTATATTGTACATGCTAACTGTGGTTATGGTGGTTACTGAGCAACAGAACCACTAGCTGTATTGGCACCAATCTGATCTCTACACAGATCAGCACCTCCCATCTCCAGCGAGCAACCAATCAGGGACTGGACGGAGGGATATTTAAACCTGCTACGCTTACTGGAGATTCATATTCAGTTATCCCTGAGGAAGCCTCTATTGTTGAGGTGAATTGTGCTGGTACTCTGCATATTAGCCATACCAACACCCACTTCACTGCAACATCCGATAGGTACTCCCCAAGCAATATCCAACATTAAACTGCAGCCGCAGGAGATTCGCCCATCAAGCGGGACGTAAGAGGCTACAGACGGAGACTACTAAAGCTGGGAGCACCCAGGATCAGCTGCGCATGCGCTAGCAAGCACCTATTTTACAGTGGCTAAGTCAGTCTATAGACTGCTCTCCTCTGCCCATCCAGGGGACTGCAAAGAGGATCACTGGAAAACCCAGAAGAAAACAAGGGCATATGTGACCACAAACTGAGTTTTTCTTCCCATTTTGAGACTGATCGTTTTGGAATCGTGCAGGCGTCTATTGGGACGGTTATACACCTGTCTAAGTGACCACGATTAGATGTCACTATACTAGGATTATTCTGCCCTGGACTGCACTTTACCATGTAATAAGTGAGAGAAAATTGCACATAATCATATGATAATTTAGGTAAAGAATCCAAGCTATCTGCAAGTTTTGTCTGTTTACAACTTGTATTTGCTATGTTGTTATACTCTGGCCAGAGCAGCATATGTTATCCCTTTTAATACTTGACGGGCTTACTTCGCCACTCGGTTTGTTGGGGGAAGAAGGATGATCTTCCTGAACAATTTATCTGGGTCTCTTTCTCTCGGTCCGTAAGAGACTGTTACTGATGACTCCTACTGGTGTCAACTTGACACTAGACACTCGCCAACTGCGAATGCCAACTGTGCAATAGCTGTAGGAGAACTTCGCTGCCGCCGCTAAGCTCCTTTACGGCACCTAGAACCTCTCACTTCTGTGGTAGCTAGCATAGCTGCTACAGCGCATCTTTGCTGTGGGTTAGCTGGTACCTCCTGACAGCTTACTGTAGATCAGGACTGCTGGGTAGCGGGCAGAGCATTGACAGAGAGATGCTGGGTTCAACACAGGACTGGATTAGAGGGTAAGCTTTTATCTGATGGTCACAGGATACAGCAGGCAATAGGCGTCAAGTAGAATCTACAAGCAGTGATGTTTATTTGCTCAAGAGGTCCTTACAAGGACCATTACACACTAGTTGGAGGTACTAGTTATCATCCAGAAGTACACATGGTATAATAAATTACATTGTTAAACAGAGCTCTTTATATACTGTTTTGGACACACATGTTGGCCTAATTCTAAGCAAGGGCATAACAATTACTATAAATTACTATTATATGCATTTTATCCATTAGCCTTACCTACAGTCTATATCCTGTATAAGCTTAGCAGTTACAGAGTTTCATTTGTTTGCTACCAGTAGTGGATCCTATCTGGAACACTTTGTTATTCATTTTTGAAAGAGTGTCTCTGGTTTGCTAATTGAACTAGCGGTCCTCCAAATATACAGTACCTTTCCACGCTTGACCTGGCAAGGACATAGGTGTGTGTACTAATATTTTTAGGTTTTTGAGTGTCTGCTAGTTGATGGTACCACTCCATTCACAAATTTTTGAGTTACTGAGTGGCCAATCCACTTCCTGCTTTTGGTCTGGTGTGACTCAGTAACGCGACTTCTGCTGCTCAGGGCAACTGAGCAACAGAAGTCTATCAGTGATTCAAAAGTCTATTTCTGGATCACTGATTGATAGGGTTTCTGATAGTCCTGCCATTTGGATGAGAATGCTGCTGTAGCCTATTCCCTACTCCTATCATATCTATTACTGCTGCACGCTCTTATTGCCATTATTTTTTGCTTCCCTTACATATCTTATATCTTACAACTCACCCCTCAACACTGCTTTACTTTAACTGGTAGCCTGACTGGTTTCTATTTACATACAAAGAAAAAAAAAATCACCAGCAACACTTTTGTGAACCAGTAAAAGAGCTGCAATTCTACATGTACATAAAAATGCAGAATTCTCAGTTACACACATTTACAAATGTATGGTAAACCATCTACCCAGTCAATGTGCTTCTTCTGCTAACAGGATGGTCTTAACTCGCCCTTGAAAGCACCTGATGTGAACCTATAAATTGACTGAGCAACTTCCATTTCTGCATTGTTGTTTGTGATGCAAGTTTGGTATCACAAGCTGATGCGGAGTGTTGCTCCTCTATTGCCATATGGAGTCTCCTGGGGTACCTCTTGGTAAGCTGGCTCTCAATTTAAATGTATGACCCAATATGTAGGTACACTCATTGTTTAGAGACTTAGGAACACCCTAGTAGCAGAAGCGCCTTATGGGGTGGGTGGCTTACCATGCATTTGCAAATGTACATAACTGAAAATTCTGCATTTGAAGTATAACTGCAGCTCTTATACTGGTTCAAAACAGTGTGGCTGGGGGATTTTTCACTTTTTTCCTAAAGCAGGGTATACATCTATGCAATCATACCTCAGATGCAATGTTTCAAATGATTTCACCAATGATTGAAAGTCCCGATGAACATGCAGATGTGTGTGTACACAACTACACAAATTACTACAGATCTGTGATCTTCATCTCTCATAACTATCTGCTGAAAAAAACATTGTTCCATCGTTGATTGTGATTTTTAGGATGTTTAGAAAACCAAAATCAACAGATGCAATGTGTTTTGGTATGGTGTTTTGGTATGATAAAACATGATAGTGGAAGTGTACACAGTTGCAATATCTGACCAAATGGTCATGAACCATGTGATCTGCATGATAATTGCATAGGTGTGTACGCAGCTTAAGTGAAAGACTGCTAATACCCAATGATTAAATACCAATTTTCCAAATGACTCACTCTATGTAAGCTGTTTGATTAACTAATTAATCTTTGCTAACTTTCTCTTTGTTCTTGCTCTCATTCATTTGACCTTCTTTTGCTGTTTTTAGCTCTATTTCACTATCTCCTCATATCAATTCCCCCTCTTTTCTAGCACTTAATACAATTCCCTTTATTCAGCTCCTACATCTCCTAAACATCTTGGTTGTTCCCCCTCTGATTTCTTGCTCTCTCACTTCCTTTAATTTCTTCTTGTTCCTTGTACTTCAACCACTTGCTTGCTTGAGATTCATCCTCTTTTAGTCGCTGCTAGATGCTTCTCTCCACGACTCCTATCTGGCTATCTCTGCTCTGTGTTGTTGAGTGGAACAAACCCTCAGCAAATCTAGACAGTTATCTTTAATTGGCTGACTTCAGCCACCTGATTATTGGGGCGGATCCTCTGTGTATTACACACTACACAACCATTGCAGCAGTCATCCGAGGGGATCACTGCTTGTTCAACCTAGATAGAAATTTAACCCCTCAGACTGCTACTCTGAAGCATAGCTATATTCAACCTTAATATTTTATAGCAAAAAGATATATTAATATCTAAGTCTACAATAAAGCACAACAGCATCAGATGTTTAAGGCAATCACAATATCCTATGCAATTTATTGGCCATAACAAAGCAATTTATCATAAGGAAACTCAGCAGAAATATTACATTTAAATATATATGGCTTTGATACTTTACAACTCCCTTAACAGTAGAGAAGAAAAGTAGTTTAATTCCTTCCATCTTCATAAAAAAACAAATAGCTTTATAGAAGAATCTTCTTACCTGGCTGTTTTGCATTGCTCCCAGGGTTGAGACAGGACTTATGGTTTTAACGGAACCAGGCATTTCATATAATGGTTGAGGCTCTTGCAAAGATGAAATTTTGTTTTCATTCAACTGCTTGTTAAGCCAGGAAATTACTAGAGGAAAATAAGCAACAGTATAAAGGTTTCATCAATAGTGTACTGGGTCACAATCTATGCTCACGTTAAATCCATTTCTCTAAGTCCATCTTGGGGACACTGCTTACCATGGGGTTATATGAGGAAACTTGATATAGGCACTCAAATAGTTAGCTTTCCTGCTGACAGGCTATATCTCCTCTGCAACCCCATGTGAACTTCTGCGTGTAATACAAAAGCCTGAAGGGAACCACAACACCAAAAGACTAAACCACAGAAGAGCAGAAGGGAGGGAACACAGAGTCTCCCAGATGGACTCAGAGAAATGTATTTAACAAGAGTATAAAATACTCTTCTTTCTTACCTCCACCTGGGGGACCCTGCTTACCATGGGGATGTACTAAAGCAGCACCCTAAGGGATGGACAACTCTGACAGTCCGGTCCGCAACACTGTGCAGCCAAAACTAGTGTCCAGGGACGAAAAAACACATTAAATTGATAAAACCTATTGAAGGTATGGACAGAGTACCAGATGGCTGCTCGGCAGAGCTGATCTGCCGACACCCCGTTATGCGCAGCCCAAGAAGCCCCCACTAAGCGGATGGAATGGGCAGCAATACGACTAGACGTAGGCCGATCGGAACTGACGTAGGCCTGCTTGATTGTGGAAGTAATCCACCTAGCGACGGTCTGCTTAGAAGCAAACCCCGCTCCATTGAATCCATTGGTTCAAAGGGGGATATCTGAAGCATGGTCAGAACCAAGTTTAGGTCCCAGGGAGCGAATATAACATAAGGGGCTGTTTATGCAGAATCCCTTTAAAGAAGTTTCTTACTTTCGGAATATCAGCTCTTATAAGTTCGAAAAAAATAGATAAGGCCGACACTTGGACCTTTAGGGATCCAAGTCTCAGACCTGCTTCCAAGCCATCATGGAGAAAGGCTAGGATACAGGAAAAATGAAAATTAGTCGCGCGCCAGAGTCTTCGTTCGCACCACTTAATGTAGGTATGTCACACACTGTAATAAATGCGGGCTGAGGTCAGTTTCCTGGCTCGCAACATGGTGTCTACCACTCTGAGGCCAAACTCTGGTGGTCCAGAGGGCTTTCCTCCAAACACCATGCCATCAAAACCCACAGAAGTAGGTGCTGGTAAAGAACGGCCATAACAGGTCGTCTCAACGGAGCAGAAACTTTCTTGGAACTGCTACTCTGCTTAGAATGTCTGTGGACCCGATGTGTAGGGGGGCCAATCAGGTTGACCAGAAGCTGCTCTAGAAAGGCCAGCAACTTCTGGGGCTCTATGAGGGATGGAAAGTCCCTCTGCCTGCTCAAGGGGCCCTACAGGAAGTAGTGAGACTAGGGCCCCCCTCCAGGGGATTTGTATCTGAAGAGTATAAACTTTCATGCCCGGCCATCTCTTGAGGAGAGATCTGAGGGGCTAAGGGAGTGAAAGGAACCTTCTCCCAGTCATATTCCTGTAGAAGACTTCTGCTGAAGGAAGCAAAGCAACAGCCTGGCTCCAATTTAATTTCATCGCTCTGTGAAAAGAACAATTGGAGGGGGGGGAGCGACCAAAGGACAACAGCTATGCTGACCCCCTGAATGATCACCCCTCTCTTCAAGTTCTGGGAGGACGCCGTTAGAAGAATTCTGATCCACAGCAGGCGTCCACCTACCCCTGCGGTCACAGAGAGGGGAAAGGTCCAGTCAGGCTGCCGGTTTGTCTGGGAGCCTGGGGTCTGGATGTTTTGTAGATAATAGGGATCTATATCTCTGGGAAGGACCTGCCCCTAATGGTCTAGCCTCTCACCAATGAACCCCCCCCCCCCGAAGGGATTGGTGAAAAGACCCAAACCTCTGACCCCTAGGTTTAGGTGTACTCACCAGAAGGAAGGTACTTTTACCTCCTGTGGCCTGACAGATAAAATTATCTAATTCTGGGCCAAAAAGGGCTGAACCTGAGTAGAGAAGAGCCTCCAGAGATTTCTTTGACTCTGCATCCCAGGACCTGAGCCAGAAAGTGCTACAGGCCACTATTGCAGATGCCGAGATAGATGAGGAAACTTAGGCTGCGTTTTGAGCAGCCTCATACAAGCAACCCGAGGCCTCCTTTAACTGTAGAGCCAAGAGAAGAAGATCCGAGTCTTGTAACCATGCTACCAGCTAGTCAGCCCAGGTCTCCATTGTCCGTGCGACCCATACTGAAGACAGCATAGGTCTTCGTGAAGGGCCTGCCGCCAGGAAAATTGATTTAGGAAAACTCTCCACCTTGCGGTCAGTGTCAGGGAGTGCCGCAGAACCCAGCACTGGAAGAGTAGAATGGCGGGCCAGCCTGGTGACAGGCATATCTAGCTTTGGAACCTGTTCCCAGCGGGTCGTTTCTAAAGACTGCAGGGGATAAAGGACTGGAAATCTACGTGGTATAATAAACTTACGATCTGGCTGTTTCCAAGCTGACTCGGCTATCTCTGTAGGTTCCACTGATGTTGGAAAACAAACAACATGACGTTATCTGCGCTTAAAGAGGCCTAGGTTTGACCAAGGTTCCTCTAGATCCAATAGATTCTAAGCTGTGTATGTGCTGCCTATAGTACATACACCTTCTAAAAAGTTAATAAGTAATGATCAAAAAGGAAATGGCTGTAGAGCAGCACGCCGGAGGTCCTACTCCTCTGGAACTCAAACATACACTGAAGTTCACACGGGGTTGCAGAGGGGATGTAGCCTGTCAGCAGGAAAGTTAACTATTTGAGTGCCTACTTCAAGTTCCCTCATACAAACCCATGGTAAGCAGGGTTCCTCAGGTTGATGTCAGTGAAAAAGCATTTTGACAAAACAATTAAAATCTATCGTGCATATCAATATCTTTCACATTGAATTAATTAGGGGGAAAAAACACCTTAGAAATGAAAAAAATAAAAATAAATAGAAGAGGTCTACTTTATGGTTTGACAAAGATTAAAGTTTGCATATCAGTCTCCGCTTCTCATAAGTCCCAGCATACGACCTCAGGTTTAACTGTAAGTATTGTCCACTTTGGAACTGCCCTGTTTATGTGGAGAGAGGCATCTTTCAGAGGAGAAGGACTGGCAGGGCAAGAATCAGAAAATGAATGAGGGATCTTTGACATAAGTCTCTTGCGAGTGACATCACTATGTCTAGCTGCTCAAATCAAGTAACTATGTGATCCAAAAGGAACTACATGGAGGTAAGCTTTAAGAAAGTTGTCTCAAAGTGAATAACCCTTTTAAGATGCCTACACAGAGGCAGGTCTCAGTTGCTAGCTTTGTCATGTTCCACCAAAATAGCTGGACATCACTCCTTGTGTTTACCCAAGAAAAACGGTTTCCTTGGATTTTCATCTGGCAGCACTGAAAACATGCACAGTAGATGACTGCAATGAACATTGAGTGCAGCCAACTACACTGCTTAGCCTTCTTGCGATTTAGTCTTATCGCTGAATACACTTATATGTGTAATTTGTCTCTTCAAACGTGTGCGCAAATTAGTCACACATTTACTCATGAGGCTAAACAAGCACATTTACCTATTAAATGTGCTTGTTTAGCAAAACAAGGTGTTTTTTATGAGTGAATGTTTGCTTTCATTTTATATAAATAACATAACAAATAAGGGCGATTAGTCTATTTAACATTGGAGGGCAGTGGGTGGCAGTAAGATTCACTTTGTAACGCTGCAGACTGCTGTGATTCAAAACGTCCTGCCTTTTGAATTTATAAAGCCAGGGCTCATTGGTGAGCCCTGGCAAACGCCGTGATCTAAACGAACTCAAACCTCCTTCAATGGAGGACCCGATGTGATTGCGGTGCATAGGACTCTATTATTGAAAGGGTTAGTAAAAAAAAACAAAAAAACACAAACATTAACTGCATCTTAAGATGACTTAACAAAACAAAAACAATTGTCCACTTGTTAAATTTGGACACATTACAGTACAGTCCCCATAGTGGGGATTGCAGTGATCAGCATTGCAACAGAATCTGGGATTTCACCTGCTTTAAACTCTTGATAAATTTGAAATTTGTAAAGATTAGTAAATCAACCCCTTAGTGTAGAAGAGGCAAGACATGATGTAATAATTATAACTTAATTTGAATTACAAGTAAACTACTCTATTTTTATTACAACTTACTGTTGATTTTATGCTTGAATCTTTGCAAACTTGTAGTCCTATGAAAATGGTCAAATGAAGTGTCTGTATAACCAATTACACAACAGACTATTCATGTATTACTACTACTACGTCAATTTCTTTCAGTCTGTGCATTACAAGAATAAAAAAAAAAGAAAAAAATATTCATGGACAAGGCAGATGTGTGAATATCAGCCATTTGCAAACACATACCACACAGTCATAAACAAGGGTCTCTTTCTATCATGGAAGCCATTCTTGTGTTCTTGTAATCCAATATTTATTTTCAAGATTAATTAAGCAGCTCAATGAATTGTAAATACAAAGATAAAACGTCAGCTCAACACTACAGATGTAGCGGAATTATGATCTACACCAACAAAACTGCAGCGCAGGACAAGAAGAAAAATAAATTCTATTTTTTTCAATTTTATTATGCAAGTGTGAGTCAACTAGGAAAAGATGTCATTCACTTATTTCTGACCATGTTTTTTTAGAGGAAAAGAATAAACAAATTATACACACCGATAATTTGGCAGCCCTAACTGATGTGTTATCCCTTATTTAGCAGAGTAGAGGAGGTAAAAAAAAGTTGACACCCTGGAAGCCGTTTAACATGACTCTTCCTTCCAAATCCTGTCTTTCAGTAACTTCCCAAGCTGCCCCTGAAAAAGAACATAAACATCTATAGCATGTGATGAAATATTAGGGCTGCCATTGGGGTATTTCAAGAAAATTAAATTGTAAGAGTACAATTTGCTTATTTCTTATTTATACACCATGTCAGCCCTTATTGATGGGGTGCACCCAAGCAATACCCTGGGGTGGCTTCTAAAAGAAATAAGTCAGTCAAAACAACTGAGCACCTCTATATAGAAGTATTCATTTTTCAGCAGTTTGGAAAATCTTCCTTCCAAATTGTGTCTCCTGTTGTCGCCACATCCAGGTGATAGTGTATGGAAAAAATATGTACGAAGTCCACCCGGCAGCTGCTTGTCTGAGCCGGAGTTCTTTGTGCTCAGGAGGTCGGCACTGCCCTTGTCGAGTGTGCCCTCAATATCTTTGGCCCATCTTGTTCGTTCCTGTTATAGGTCAATACTATTTATTGTCAGATCCACCTTGCTAGAGTGTCTTTTTATGGTTTTGCCATTGGTGTTGACTTTCTAGTGTATATTTCTCAGTTCTTGAAATATACATGATTGCTCTTACCAAATCTAGTATATGCAGTCTTCTTTCCGTTTCATCAGTCTGTTGTAGGGGGACTGGGAGCGCAATTTTGTGTTTTACATGGAAAGTTAAATCCAGACTATTTACCTAAGGTGGTGTTTATCTACATTATCCTCATTAGACTATATGTTGAGGAATGGATCTTTACTCCACAATGCTTGAAGTTCTCTCACTCTTCTTGCAGATCTGATTGTACCCCAGGGATCCGTACTTGGACCAGTGCTTTTTAATATCTTTATTGGTGACATTACAAATGTTATTGAAGGGAAAGTATGCCTTTTTGCAGAGAAAACAAAGATAGGCAACGGGGTAGACACACTAGGAGGGGTAATACAAAATATTGATATCAGTAGACTAGAGGAATGGTCAAGAGTGTGGCAACTACAGTTTAATGCCAAAAAATGTTAAGTCATGCACTTGGGTCTCAAAAATCCCAAAGACTAAATATAGTATTACCTGAAATAGTGACTCCTAGATCCATTTCCTCCTCCGTAGATTCCATTATATTGCCGTTGACTTCAAGGTACGTAAGCAATGCAACAAAGCAATGAGAAAGGCAATGCAGATGCTTGGTTGCACAGGGAGAGGAATCAGTAGTAGAAACAAAGAAGTAATCATGGCACCGTATAGGTCATTGATACAGCCTCATCTAGAATAATGTGTTCAGTTCCGGAGGCCATATTGCCAGAAGGATATAAATATATTAGAGACTGTACAAAGAAGGGCAACTAAAATGGTGCATGGCCTACATCACAAAAAAACTTACCCAGAAAGACTTAAATATCATTATATGTATAGTTTGGAGCAAAGAAGGGAAAGGGGGGGTGCATGATAGAAACTTTCAAATATATTAAGGGTTTTAACAAGGTACAGGAGGAAAACATTCTTCAAAGGAAGAGACGTATTAAAACACAAGGGCATGCGCTTAAACTGCAGGGAAGTAGGTTCAAAGGAAATTTGAGGAAAGAATACTTCACTAAAAGGGAATTGGATAAGTGGAATAGCCTCCCATCAGAGGTGGTAGAGGCTAATATAGTAGAGCAAATTAAACATCCTTGGAATAAACATAATGATATCCTTACAAAGAACTAAGGACCAAATAGGGTTTGAGGTTACCATAGGCTAAAATACGGCGGCAGACAAGATGGGCCAAGTGGTTCTTATCTGCAGTCCAATTCTATGTTTCTATCAAAAATAAGAACTTGAGTGTAAGTTGAATCTTCTGCAGAGGTTCAAAGTGTTCTGATACTAGATATTCTAGGACCGATTTAAGGTACCATGGGGCACAAACGATTTATAGCATGGGTGGTTCTTTTGGATGCTTAAAGAAATGTTCCCACCTTATCGTCTGCAACAAATGTTTTGTCAAAAAACACACAGAATGCTGAAATCTGCACCTTTAATACACTGCATGCTAAGCCCCTCTAAAAAACTTCCTGAAGGAAGTACAGAACTTGCACAAACATAAACATGCTCCAGACTCTGCAGTATAGGAAGAAAGTGTGTAGATACTTCCTCTTTGTTTGTGGGATGGAATAAAGGGAGTGCAAGAAAGAAATTGAGCTGGTTGTTTGACAAGGATGAAGATTCAATGTCAAGTCAGATCTTATCAATCTTGTCCTTGAAGTAAGAAAGCAAGATCTTGGGTTGGGAGGTTAAGAAAATGGCATTTGGGGTTAGAAGCCTGAACAGAGATGAGAGATTGGAAGAAAGTTTGTTAAACAATATCCAGAGCATTTCGATAGGAGTGGTACATAGCATATATGTGTTCCGCATTGCGAGAAAGTTTCTGAGGATGTCCTATTACTTTAGGCCGACGTCGAAGTTGACACGGAGTGCGACGACTAGCTGGAGTCACTTTATCAAGGGCTGTTGCTAGGGTTTAGTTTACATGTTTTACTGCCATATCAGGAGAAGAGAATGTAAACATTGTGGAGAGAAGGTGTCGGAGAAAAGTGAAAAACTGTTGAGATTTCTACAGGTATGAGGCGGCTTGGTAGAGTCTGACAGCAGAGAAGTAAAAGTACTGGGGGACAGCTTGTAGCCGATACAGTGTTGATCCGAGAGGGGAAAAGGAGTGTTAAATAAATCACAAAATTAGTTTAGTCTAGAGCAGTGGTACCCAAACTTTTTCAGTTCGCGGCACCCTTAGAGTCTCCATACTTTTTTCAAGTCACCCCTCCAAAATAATTACCGAGCAGTCCCGTTTTTTTTTTTAAGTATTTGAGTCAAAATAACGTAATCAGTATTTAGGTCTGGACAGAAATACTTGTTTGCAAAAATAATATACATAAATCCAAGGGAAAAGAATATTTTTATATTTTTTTTCAATTATATTTCTGACAAAGAATAATTTACAGCTAATATTAAGAGGAATAAAAACACAAAATAAAACAACAACATGTACAAAAATCACCACACCGTCTGCCCCTCTTCATCCACACACACCGTCTGTACCCTCAGTCATTCTTTTGCCCCTCCATTGCTGTTTCCTTTCACCTTCCCCTCCATTTCTTTACTTACCATACTTGGCCTTCTTTCTTCTATCTTCTTACCAATGCGGTGGCGCCCGGGACCCAGCATTATCCTCTCTCCTGCTGCTTCCCACTGAAAATGTCGGGAGTCAGTGAGAAGAGAGGTGGATGCTGGGTCCTGTGTGCAGCCGGATTGGCAAGATGTTTTTTGTCCCCTGGCTGCAACACTTTGGGAACCGTTGGTCTAGAGAAAAGAAGATCAAGGCAGTGCAGTGGCAATCCCGATGAGTAGAGGATTCAGTCCACTGGGAGAGACCGAGGGAGAAAGCTAGAGAGTAGTACATCATCAATGGGGATGTTAAAATCACCCATGATGAAGGTAGGGAAGTCGGAAGATAAGAAACGTGGGAGCCATGCACAGAAATCTTCAATAAATTGTTGGTGTCGTCCAGGGATCTATAGATCACAGCAACATGCATAGAGAATGGGTTTAAAATCCAAATTGCATTTACTTCAAAAGATGTGAACGCAAGTGATGAGACATTTGGTAAAACGGTGAATGTGCAATATGGGGAAAGAATTAGTCCAATCCCACCTCCTTGTCCACTTACAGGTCTGAAGGTTTGGGTGAAGTAGAGGCCACCAAATGAAAGGGCTACAGGTGAGGCAGTGTTCAATTATTGCCAGAAGGTTAAGGTTGTCTGAGAGGCAGATGTGTGTGGAGTTACAAAACAGAGTGTGCATTCCATAAAGCACATTTAAAAGGACTTTGAAAGAGATAGGAGACAGGTGACGTGTTTGAGGTTAACTGGAATTTCTGTAGTGGTCTGAATAAGATATACGTATATGGAAGATGTGGGATTTGATTTGGTGATATATCACCAGCTAATAGAAGCAGAAAGAGAGAAAGATAGGAAAGAGGACTATAAGATATAGGTCTCCTTTTCTGCCCTTGGTATAAGGACGATGTTACAGTGACTGAATACAAATAGGAAAAAAGTTAGAGTGTTAATTAGAGGGGAGTGGAGTAGTGAGTGCAATGTGGACAAAGGTGTGTGTTGCTGGGAAGGTGAAGGGTAATATAGTCCTAAATATAACGCCATGAAAAAAGATACACTTGGTTTGCAAACTTTTGCATCTTATCAGTGTGTCTACTGCTTTTGGTTTGGGATACTTGTGAAGAGTGTAAAATAGCTTTACTTTGGCATTTTGACTGGTTGCCATTAGGTCTATTTGTGGTACGTTGAACCTTTTTGCTACTTGTTGAAAGCACTTCCTTGTTTAGGCTCCATTCCCCCTGGTTGAATCTGATACTGGCTCATGTAGTCTGCAATTATGTCTATGCCCACTACATGCATGACTGCAGAGATTTTATATTGTTCACTGCCCGTGCTAGAATTGTTGTTTAGTCTATCATTGACATACTCTTGCTGCCTCCTCTTGTCAGTTTAAAAACACCACTACTGTTCGATTATCAGACAACATCTTTAAATATGTTTGCCCCACAGTTGCGGCTGAAAGTGATGTATTGATCACCACAATTCTCTTGCTTTTAAAATATTTGCATGCAATCTCTTATTTTTCTGATCATACACCTTGTACTACTACTGTTTGCAGATGAACACCCCATCCTCTGAAGCTTGCATCTATGGTCATCACTGCTGTTCTTTACGGCCCCGACAGTGGAATCCCCTTGTTGTTTTCTGGTTCTGTGTGTTATAAATCGATCCAGAAATTTTGGATTGCGATCCCATTGTCAAGCACTTCTAGATGGGTAGTTCTCATGTGCAATTTTGCCGATGGCAGGACACTTATAGTTGATAAAAACACATCTAATAGTCTGAGGCAAATTATTTTAGATTACTGTTGTTGATGCTGAACTTGAAGTCAAGTGATGCAGTTTCTGAAGTCTATCTTCTGATACTGATGCTTTCTCCTGTTTTTTTTTTTTTAAATCTATCCAGTCTGTGTTGACTTGGGTGCCATGTTCTGACTTTTTTTTTTCTATTAGCAAATTGTCATCTAGATATGGGAAATCCCCTGTTCTCTAGGAAACGGTTAATACTGCCTATACTATTTAGTGAAGGTCCACGGGGCTGTTGATAGTCCAAATGGTAGAAATGTAAGTTGGAAATGGTGTCCAAAGCAGAAGATCCTAAGGAAGCAGTATTGCTTTTGCACGACAGGTATGTGCAGATATGCATATTGTAGGTCTACTTATGTCAGAAAGTTACTCCATGCAAAAATGTATATTTCTACAAAGTAATTCAGCCTTTTTAGCTTAGCACTGTTTGAAAGCCTCCGGATTGTTCCTTCATCATAAATACTGTGAAGTAGAAGATGGTACCTCCTGTGCATTAGGAACCATGAATGTTTTAAAGCTGGGCGCAATGCCTTCACTTGTGCAGGGGATTATGGGGGCAGTCACAATTTTACCAAAGCATTCTTCCTGGGTAGTGCATGAAACTCTATCCTTTACCCCTTGTTTACAATGTCCTGCACCCACTCATCTTGTGTAGTCTGTATCTAAATATCTACATATATTGTCTCCCAGCAATTATGCTGAAGGCTGTATTATCCATGAGAATTCTGGGGCGTCTTCCTTCCTTGCCTGCGAAGAGACGAAAAGGCTGTTTGGTTGCGATTCCTCCATACTGATTTGAATGCTGCTTACCCGTGAAATATGTCCTGTTTTTTTAAATATGTTGCCTTAATGAGAAAGAAAATAATATTCAGCAAAGTGCTCTCAGAGAATCAGAGATACTGCGCTTTCAGGAATCCCTGTACTGAAGCAGTCCCAAAACGCTACTGGTATCAGTCATAAGACCAGTGACTCAGAAGTGACTTCAGCTGCTCACGTGACACCGCCTGACGGACTCCGCTCTTGCCACCGGAACACATCTAACACTTCAACTCAACACTTTAGGATTGCGGTCCATGGAGCAACCCTGCCAATCCATAGTGCTCGGCTTGGAGCCTCCAGTTTGATTAAGAAATATAGCTATGCATGCAAGAGAAACTAAAAAAATACACCTTTCTTTACCACAGGCTCTCTCAGCTATGAATAGACAGAAAAAGACAAACTATGGAAGGAATAGTCAAAGATATACCTTCCAGGGTGTCGATCTTTTTACCAGTCTCTACTGAGCTGAATAATGGATAACCCATCAGTAAAGGCTGCCTTGGATTATGAAGAGGAAATATCCATATATCTTAAATATAGCAGACACGGGAAAAACAAAACAGGATGAAGTTTGAAAACAAGGAAGAGTTTCAAGCGACACCATCATTTTTGCCAGTAAATAATGCCATAACAGATACTTTTGCACTTACCATTCTCATTGGTCTTCAACAATTGCTTGCTCTCTTCCAATTTCTCAGTTGTGTTGTCTAGCTGTTCTTGCAATTTCAACACCTAAGAAATGGATCACCAGTGAAAGCACTTATGAACAACGTACCAATGAATAGTAGGTAAACAGGTAAATATTATAATAAATATATATATATTATATAAAACACACAAACATAGATAGCCTGGTGCTGCATTTGCAGTTATCTCGACACACCACAATGTTAAACAAAGCAGCAGACACTTAACAATAGAGCTGGAGCACGCCATATGCTGTGATCTGGCACATAACCCGTAGTTCACCATATGTCCCAAAGAAGTGCGGTCCATCTGTATATAGTACTATTTTGATAACAGGCTGTCGATACTCATACATTTATATTGGATACGGAGCACCAGATTTAAGAACTATGTAGACCATGGTGATTCTGTTAAGACTGGTAACATTCCCAAATACTTCTTTGTAGAGCATAGATATCAAACCCTTTATAGTGGCATACAATAATATACATGGAATTAGTAAGTCTCATATGGCCAACATTGGTAATTGTCTTCCTTAATCTGTCTGTATACACTACAATCCTTTATTTTACAATGACCAATTACATTTCAATTAGCTCCAGCATCCATTCTGCTTAATTTCAACACCAATAGAAATTCAATTCACGTGCATCATTCTCCATAGCTAAACTACAAACTTTAGTATGCTTTAAACTGTAATAGTGTACAAGGAGGAGTTCCTCAGCATGCTTTTTTGAATACACCCCAAAATGTAAAAAAACTGTTTTTCCTCCTAAAGAGACTTCAAAAGTGGCTATATTTTGGGCTAAGAGGTGGAAGTCCATTGCCCCACTTGAAACACAGCAAAATCGACACATGGACCAGGATATATAAATGGCCACGGTGTCTAAGTTAAGTTATAGATTATATATGTACGCCAATTGTAGTCTTTACAGCAACATGTCGTTTTCCAGATGCTGGGGAAGAGCATACTGGGAGTTGTAGTGCAACAATACCTGGTGCACCAAGTCTACTCTACAATAATCAATAAATACTGGTTAGTAATTTGTAGAAAACCTACCCATCTACATCTAATCATTTTCACATACAAAAGTATTATTCTTTCCCAGCATTACCTCATCTTCTTTCGTTTTCAGGATATGTTTAACATTAGTTAGCTCCAATTGCTCTTTTTGTAGCATCTGATCCTTCTCTCCCAGAATTTTCTCTTGCTGCATGGTCACAGCATTTTTCAGCTTCATTTTGTCCACTAATTTCTTCATATCAGTTTGCAATTTTTTGATAATTTCATTAGCCTACAAGAAAAAGGCACGTGGTTATTGTGTATGTGTATAGACATTTACACAAGGAGGTCCTATCGAAAAATAAAATGTTTACTTTTATAAGTTCCTCAGAAAGGGATTTCACAGTGGTTTCAAGCTTGATATTTTGCAGCCGTTTTTGTTCCAGCGACTCCTCTAGCTTTTTCTGAAAAGAAATAAAAAAATCCAAAATCACATAAAAATTGATTCATTGTAGCAGATGCAGGAAAGGTAAGACTATATAATTTATCACTAGGTAAATGACTAATTTCAATTTCATTGTGCAAATGACAAGAAATAAAACGAACACTGTCTACATTAGGCATTTTAATTGCATATTTGGAAGTGTCTTAACATTTCACACATTTTCTAAAAAAACTCAATACTTTTCATTTGATACAAACCTTGTGTTCTTCAGCCTTTTCACAAGCATCAGTATTTCGTATTCCAACTTGCTCCTTATCTTTGACTTCCTGTTCTAGAACAGCTGTCCGCATCTTATACTGGTTTAGGAGTTTCTCTTTCTCGTGACACTCAGAGTCCAGGGTAGCATTCTCCCTCCGCAGGGAAGCTATCTCTTGTTTTGTCCTATGATTTTCCTGAAACACCAAATAATTACAAATAAAAACAAAAATACGCACATTAAGGGGCAGATTCAATTGGCCGCGTTACTTGTGAAACGAACGCGTCCCGCGCACTATTACCATGGTAGTAGTGTGCATTATTACTGTTAGTACAGTAATTTCAACACTGATTTTTGCTCGCAGCTCTGATAGCCGGAAGCAGAAATCCACGTTAAAATTACCGTATCAATGTTAATAGCGCGTGAGCCGCATTACTTTCACGAGTAACGCGGCTAATTGAATTCCCCTTCCCCAAGTGCATAGAACAAGTCATAAAATTTTAAATTATATAATTTATAAGCAAGGAGTTTATATCCCTGTTATTAGAACACAATATTCTTTGTCTGTTCAAACAGAGTTTGTGAACAATTTTGTCTCATTGACTATTTAAATCATGTTGCATACATTTAAAAAAACATTTCCAGAATACGCACGTATCTTACACAAGAGACTCTAATTCATGCACTCATCTACCGCGTTGACCATCGCAATTCCCTCCTTACTAGTCTTGTCCAAAAGACTCGAGCCCCTACAATCAATTTTGCATGCAGCAGCTAGATTGATTTAACTTGAAAATTGTTCTTTCACCGCGGAGCCAATCTGTCAGCCTCTCTATTGGTTGCCTGTTTTGTTTTTTTTTACCGAATCCAATATAAAATACTTCTACTAGCCTACAATGCCATCAAAACTGCAACAAGACACATCTCTTCACTTGTCTTAAAATATCACCTAACTCGACAGCTCCGGTCTGCGTCTCTCTTCCACTCTCATCACATGCTCCTATTCCCAGAATTTTTTCGAGCTGCACCCACTCTGGAATTCCCTCCATCGCACAATAAGAATATCCTCTGGTCGACAAACCTTTAAATGATCTCCGAAAACCCACCTCTTCGGGCAAGCTTATAATATTCCTCAACAACCCTCTTAACCTGCCTAGGTTACCTTATTACCACCTTTTGCACAATTCACACAAAACAACCCTCTGACCAACATTGCTGTGTTGACTGGATCATATAGCATTACGTGTACATTTGAAATCTGGCTGGAGTGAAATGCAATATGTAGACTTAACCGCGTGTATCATACTCCCATTGTACCTTAGATTGTAAGCGCTACACAATTTGCTATAATAAATAAATAACAGATGTTGATGGACCCTAAATTTTTCTTTTGGAAGGATAGTGAAGGCAATATTTTTTTATCTGATAATCCTGATAATCATTACACAGTACGTTTTCAATTATACCTATAGTGATGTTTACGCACTTAGTAGAAGCTTAGACCCTTACTTCCCAAAATGAATCTGATAGTTCTGCTAAGTAACACAACTTTAAGTTTAATTAATAGTTACAAAACAAACACACAAAATAAAACTGGTCCATCTTAGCTTTCCAAATTGCCAGAATTGGGAATGTCTGCCACTATTAAACTCTGTTTAACTTTGATCTACCAGTGCTGAAAATAGAGATGTTGGAGATGACATTACAGACATCACATAATTTTTTTGTCATCAATACATAACCCCAGGCTTCCACATAGAGCTCTACATAGCTCTCATCTTGAGTACTGTGTGTAGCAATTGGATGGTCAGGAACCATAAATAACGGTTCCTGGCCATATCACTGGAACAGGAAGTTACTGACAGTAGGACTACTGGGACTACAGCTGTCAAAACAAGAGGACATTCATTTATCAAGCAAGGGGAGATGGATTTCTATAAACAACGTTACTGCATCTCTCAAAATAAAGGAAATATATTGTGGCTTTGATGAACTGGAAAGATGTCCATTTTCGGTTTCCAAAATATAGTAGCATAAATTATGTACTATTATTTTTATACTCCACATGGATAAAAGGATGAAATATTAAAAGGCAAACTACACTTCTAAAAAATCTTTTAAACTCAGGGTCTTTAGAACTTTACATGTTGAACAGAAAGCTCCTACCCTAAATTAAAACAGAAGAGTCAGTCTGTATTTGGGATTGCAACTGCACCATCTAGCAGGATTTCCTGCCATTTCTAATTGAGGTCCCAGGTGCATAGAGGGCTCCTTGTAATCAGTATTATGGAAATGCTAATTAACGTATTAAAGTGTTTTTCTCCTTTGTTTTAATAAAGTCATAACTAAAAGCCTCATAAAGCTCATTCATTTTCCCAGGCTGGCATCACATGTTTTTATATTTAACAAAACAAAATATATAAATTATGTAGCATTTTAAAACAAACATGCATTATTTCACAAGACTACACACCTCTTCGATTGCAGCAAGTTTTCCTTTTAGTTCTCGTATGTATGATTCTGACTTGTACTTTCTTTCTGTGAGATCTTTATTAACCGCTTCAAACTCAGACAGTCTGCTTTCCAAGTGCTGTATTGTTCGGTTGCTTGATAATTCCAACTCCTTCTTTTGCTGTTCAGACTGAAGTTGGTATTGCGTCTGAAGCTACCAAAATTGATGCTTGTTCAAGATTGTATACATATCTATTTAAATAGGGTCCTTCATCTCTACCAACAGTATAAGCATTTTATTTATTCAAAATACCATATTCAAATATCCCTCAAGGAAAGGTTAATAGATGATGTCATAATTTGGAAACAGAGGGTTAACCTGCAAAAAATTAAAGCAGCAATCCCACATCAAGAAAGGTTTGCTTTTGTTCTTATTTTCTTTAAATAACAAATTAAGTACATTTTAAGAATGCATTGAATAGCAATTGTTTTTAGCTATCCTACTACAAAGCATTATTTCCTATTCAAAATCTCTCTGGAGGGGAGACCAGTATGGATGTTGATCACATACATGTGATGTTAAAGCAGAGGGGGGATTGCAGTGTGCACTATATTTTACAGTGCACAATGCAACAGAGCTCAGATGGGCATTCAAATGCCTCTCTGCTCACTACAGCATGTGCCATGTGACTGCAGTAGACATATGGCACTGGGGAAACTGCAGAAATAAACAATAGCAGCACTGAAGAAACAAACCTGTGTTTGCGTGGAATTCCTCCCACTGCAGAAAACACACTAGTAGGTTAATCGTCTGCTATTAAATTGACCCTAGTCTCTCTTTGTCTGTGTGCGTGTTAGGGAATTTAGACTGTAAGTTCCAATGGGGACTGATGTGAGCGAGTTCTCTGTACAGCGCTGTGGAATTAGTGGAGCTATATAAATAGATGATGATGATGATGATCAAACCAAGGAATTTTTTATTCTTAAAGCCTGTCATAGTGGCATTATTTAAAAAAAACGCACTCCCTTTTTTTCATGGGATTGCTGCTTTAAACTTCATAGCATTGTAGATTGTATTTTTACAGCACAAAAAGTGTGACTGCCAATTAATGAAACACCAGTGACACAAGCTTTGATTTCCACACTATAAAGAGCTTTTACAGACAGCATGTACATGGAGAATAAAATGGCTATACATTCCTCACTTTCCATTGTTTTATTAAAAGATTTTAAAAAGCAAAACTGACACAAAAATTGTATCCAACCTGTAACACTTTCTCCCTTTCAGATGTAATTTCCTGTGTATGCCTGCTAGATAATAAAGATGTCTGCGATGTCCAATCATTCCTCAACTTATCCAGTTCTTTACATTTCTCTGCCAAAGCCTGTTAAGGTAGATGATAATAAGTTAAGCAATGCTAATTACAGTTTTGGAAAGCCATAGTTGTTTACTTAGAAAAATATTGACGGCAAATAAGAACCGCTTGGCCCATCTAGTCTGCCCATTGTTTTATTAAACTATGGTAATCTCAAAACCTATTTGATCCTTTATAAAGGATATTACTATTCCTATCCCAAGGATGTTTAAATTGTTCTACTGTATTAGCCTCTACCACCTCTGATGGGAGGCTTATCCACTACCATTTCTGTGAAGTACTTTATCCTCAAATTTCCTCTGATGCTACTTCCCTGCAGTTTCAATGCATGTCCTCATGTTCTAATATTTTTCTTCCTTTGAAGAATGTTTCTCTCCTGTACCTTGATTAAACCCTTGATATATATATGAACGTTTCTATTATGTCCCACTTTTGCTTCTCGGCTCCAAACTATACATATTAAGATCTTTTAGTTTGCACAAAATGAAAAAAAATACCTAAGTGAAATGATGTGTCTTAGAAGCTTGACAATATTGTGTATTTAATAATTTTTTGTTTACTGTATTTGCATTTCAGCATCACATTCACAGGATACTGAATACTGCTCAGAATATGGAGGACCAAAATCATGAGAAAACAGCTATTTTTTCATCACTATCATTTTATTTTAACACTAATTGTATTCCCCAACTGCTCTAAATTTCCCTTTAATATGGCCCTCACCCACACTCTCCCCAAATTAGCTGTAAGTCTTAGCTGCTGGCCTGCTTGTAATATCTTTCACTGGTCTTTGCATGTAGGCCATTAAAGCTGCATAGCGTTAGCCTGCAAGGACACATGAAGTACAGGACAAGCCACCTTCTCCCATGCATAGAAGTCCTTTAATTCAACGCCATATTTCCAGTGACAATAACACCTTCTCCTCAGGCCTTCATTAGCAAATGAAGAAAACTTAGGAAGGGAAAAGCTAAATTTTCAGAATTTTTCATTCTCCTGCAGTGAATGATTGGGCATTGCTTCCCTTACAAGGGAAATATTTTAGCTGTCCTCTTATGTAGTCTTTTCATCCCACAACCCCAAATCAGGACCAGTTCCTGATTTTACATTAAATGCTAGTAACATTCCGATAACTTAAATAATTAACATTTTACATTGAGTATCTAAAAACAGTTGACATCACAACATATTACTAAAAATAAAGTAATTCTACAGAAATTGGCTGATAAAATGAAAGAAGAATACCAAATTAAAAAAATGTGATGTATTAAGTATTTGTAATACTTAAACGAGGTAGGTCTATTAAATAACGAGCCCGATTAAATAACTCACCTTTATTTATTGGCATTACAAATTTAATGTTTGTCCCCTTCAATATACTCCCCATTTGCACCAATACATCGCTGTAGTCTTGTTTTCCACTGGTCGAAGGCATGGAGCAAATCAATTTCTGTCACTTGTGTCAACATATCTGCCGTTTTCTTCTTTACAGCATCAACCGACTCAAAATGTGTCTCTTTAAGCACTGATTTAACTTTTGGGAAAATAAAAATTGCAAGGTGCTAAATCGGGCGAATATGGAGGATGTTCAAGTGTAGTAATGTGTTTGTCGGTCAAAAACTGCTTCACAGAAAGTGCTGTGTGAGCAGGCGCATTGTCCTGGTGAAGAAAGAAACCATTTTTCCACAGTTGCGGCCGTTTCTTTCCGACTCCTCTCAGCTTTTGCAAAACTTCCTTATAATAATGCTAATAACTGTTGTGCCTTCTGGAACCCATTCTTCCAAAATTACACACTTGATATCGAAAAAAAACAATGAGCATTGCTTTGAATTTTGACAAGCTTTTTTTCATTCTTGGTGATGACAATATTTTCCAGTGCATTGACTGTCTTTTGGTTTCAGAATCGCACTGGAAGATCCAGGTCTCATCACAAGTGATTACTTTATGAAACAGGTTTGGATCTGTGTCAAGTTGCTGCAGAATGTCAACACAACATTCCTTGCAACGTTCTTTTTGCTCTGGTGAGTGAACCCTTGGGACCATCTCTGCACAAACTATCATCATGTTAAGATCCTCACGCAAAATTTTCCATCCGTTGTCTTTGTCAATGTGCATGGATTCAGCTATCATTTGAACACTGAGTCGACGGTCTTTTCGAACAATCGGACTGATTTTTTCTACATTTTCTTCGGTTCTTGAAGTGCAAGATTGTCCAGGGCGTTCATCATCTTTGACATTCTCACGACCCTCGCTAAATATTTTGTGCCACTCAAAGACACACGCATGAGAAGACAGTCATTCCAATAGGCCGTAGTAAGCATTTGAAAACATTCTGTTGGTGTTTTGTGCTATTTTACTAAAAATTTCAAATTGACACATTCAAATTTTAAATTTAGCATTTTTTCGGCACTCTACAGAAAACACAACCAAACTAAATGGAGACTCAATCAACTGAACGTCAGAGTGTTGCAGCTTGTCATGCAGGTTCAGACCGGATCAAGGTTACTACATATGCATTTATAACCGGTTCTGACTGCTTTGTTTACTAGGTGGAATCACAGTATCGTTATTTAATAGACATACCTCGTATATAGTAAAAAGTGAGCAGTGTGAAAAGAGTACTTACCTGCTGTGTTACACAAAGTTTTTGACAAGAGTCCTCTTCAGATTTCTGTAAAGTTTTTTTTAAGACACAATTTTCCAACTAAAATGTATAAACAAAACGACATAGTTAATACACACATTTTCTACTCATGCATAAAGCGCATTTTAAATTCTACCGAAGGCAGATACAAATTTGTTAGAATAATTTTAGAATCTAGCAGTTGCTACGACAATAATGTCACGCATGAAACTGAATTAACAATTAAATAAAGTTATTTTTCTTGTTTTTTTTTGTTATGTTACATGTATATTGCTACATACCATAACAAAAAGGCGAACAGCACTGACATGGAATTTTGTTAAAAAGCAATTCAAATAAAAGTACATTGATATGAAAAAAATCAATCCAAAATCTATCATACATGACATGGACGTGTGAAGTATACCTTATGGAAACAGAGAAGCAGAAGGGAAGTTAAAATAAATGTACAAAAAACAGGGAAAAAGAATAGAGGAAACGTTGAACAAGACTGCTAAAAGATGTTTATTAAAGTTATTACAGTGCAAAACTGACACTAGCAGTATTATATGTTAATTAACAGAAAAATATCTCACAATATTAATCATTTACAAACAGGCACAACATGGAGATCACAGTCCTGCAAGGTGATACAGAGACATATTAAAGGGTTTCTAAACTACAAGTTAAAACATGAATTATTGGCAGTAAACAGTAGCTCTCAAATAGAACTGACCCCACCACACTTTCATTCAAGCACTAATGCCTCTTAGCGGTGTTCTCCCTGCACCCTGCATGGAATCTACCAATGGAAGGTGCATAGCTTGGAAAACAGTTGATTTATAGAGGGACAATAAGACAATTTGTAGTTTAGATTTGATTTCAGTTACCTGAACAAACAACAAGCGAAGATGGGATGCAGTCCAATTTTTTTTTAACTATTAGGTGGACAAACCTTTTAAGAATATAAATCTGATGAAGCAATTATTGGCATTAAAACAAAGCACTTGCATTGTAGTTTATAGCCGACACATATCTTGGCTGATTACATTTAATGAATACATTATTACCTATGAGTTTACTACAGACTGTACAGTATAATTGTAACATTATAACTCATTTGTGGGCAGACAAGATGAACAGGCCTGTTCTTTTCTGCCATTAAATTTAACATTTCTAAAGGGGGGTATTCAATTGTCGGCGGGAACGCCAGAAATCCCGCGGTCCGCGCGCTAGTAATAGTGTGCGGAAAAAACGTTACTATGGTCATTTTCTCGCTGGATTTCAGCTCGCAGCTCCCTGAGCAGTGAGCTGAAATACAGCTAACTACTACCGTACTAACGGTAGCAGTTTTTACGTGACGGGAAAACGGCACAATGGAATATGCTCCTAAATGTTCTCTCTTATGCTTCAAATTCTTTGCTGTAAGACTATTCTTCTTAGCATAGGATACAACATAAAGTGTTAGTCTTACTACAATGTATAGTTACTATATTTGTACATTACATTTTTTTTTTTAGAAAGAAAATACAAAGACTTATTAAAAATAATCATGTTAAACATTTTGGGGCTTATGTAGTTAAACATTAATCTGTTTATTATTTATTATTTAGTGCAATATAAGCAGTTCCATACTGTACATGTGTACCAAAAAAAAAAAAAATGTGTACACACAGATCTGTATCCAGATATTGTTGGCCAATTGCATATTGACCCCTCATGCTGATAGTACTTATATTACTGTGACAGCTTATAAATATACACACAAAAACTTGCGGTCATCTATTCATTTTACTTAGTTTGCATTTCCATTTGGACTACTGCAGAAAAGAGAATTTTTAAGTAGAGAGCGACAGATGTTAATTTTTAAAATAATGTTAAATTACATTGAATATTGTCTTCAGTGTTAAAAAATGACTCCTGTATATTACATCATATTGTGTGCAAAGTAGTTAATACCACTTTACATTTGCATTTACGATTAGCACTACCAAGCCTCTGTCCTATCTGTAAGGTATCATGAGGCGTAATTATTATCTTTTATTTATAAGGCGTCACAAAGGGTCTGCAGCGCCGTACATGACATACTGAAAACAGTGAGCCAAACAGAACATGATACACAACTTCATACAGAAAGAACAAAAAAAAATTTAACAAAAATATATACACAGTCACAGGTAACATGGGAGTGCAAATTATATTATTTTTGGGACAATGAGTGAAAATGATGGTATAAATCAGCGAGAAGTAGGCCAAAGCTTAAAAAAATAGGGCTAGGGAAGCAGGCCAAGAGGTACACAGGGTGATGGAATAGTAGAAGGAGCACACAAGGAAAGAGGGCCCTGCTCCTGAGAGCTTACATCCTAAAAGGAAAGGGGGAGACACAAATATGGTGGTACTAACTGGGGGAGAGAGCCAGGACAAGGGAGTTAGAAGGAGGACTGATAGACTTGAAGAAATGAGTCTTAAGGGCACACTTAAAGCCTTTGAGAGTAGATGCTAGCCTGATGGAACATGGAAGATCACTCCACAGCTGGGGAACTGCCCGGGCAAAGTCCTGGAGACAGGAGTGAGAAGAGGTGATCAGTGAAGTAGTGAGGCTGTGGTCACAGGCAGAGCGGAGGGGGCGGCTAGGAGTGTAGGTAGAGATGAGATTGGAGATGTAGGGAGTGGAGGATTGATTAAGCTTTAAAGGTTAGGGTGAGGAGTTTAAATGTAATTCTGCAGGCCATGGGGAGCCAATGTAGGGACTGTTGGAGGGAGACAGCAGAGATAGAGCGGCGGAAGAGAAAAATGAGGCGGGCAGCAGCATTGAGGATAGATTTAAGAGGGTCAAGGTAAGAATCAGGTAGGACAGAGGCTTAGAAGTCAAGGTAAGAGATTACAAGCAAGTGAACGAGGGTTTTCGTAGCTTCCGTGGTGAGAAAGGGGTGTATCTTGGATATATTTCGAAAATGGAAGTAGCAGGATCAGTAAATATGCACACTAGTATGAATGACGTACATCTGGCGTAAACTATACTGCTTAACAGCTGGATGCATCCTGAGATGCGTTTGACTGAAGATCTGCACATAAATTCTCTTTTCTTGTGTGCATTCTTTCTGCATTAAATTAAGATCATACATTAATTTAACCTCCATTATCTCATAGATTGTAAGCTTGCAAGCAGGACCCTCTCACCTCTCTATGTATTTTATTAATGTTTGTTCCCAATTGTAAAGCGCTACGGAATTTGCTGGCGCTATATAAATAAATGTTGATGATTATGTTTTCAAATAGAACAGTAATGAAATACTGTCAATGTAATTCACTGTACAAAATTAAGTGGCCTTTGTTTCCCTCCGGTTTGATTTATCTGAAATTTCTGTAAACAGGTTCACAAGAACACTGCAGAGCACCTCCTGGGGGGACTTTTACATGATCACTTTTACATGATCAATGCACATTCCTTTATGTAAATAAAAACAAAGCATTACTGACCTTCAAGTTCTTCATGCAATTGGCAAGGTATGTTTTGACATCACTATCATTTCCTTCTAAAAGTTTTAAGGAGAGGTGGATAAGGTGCTTGAATGGATTAGTTTCAATTATATTTAAGTTTGCAGACATACAATCCATCCCATTTGAAGATGTCAAGAGCTGCAGTAAAAACCTGTAGATGAAAAATTATTTCAATTGCAAAAAATAAATATCCATACTCAAACACATACTATATAATATAGATTTGGTCATCTGCACCCAACAAAGACATTATTCATGCTATGCTACCTACTTCAAGCTGACCAACTCAAGCCAAAGTCCCCTTCGGGCCAGTACTACACTAATTTTAAACATGAATACAATATGGACAATCATGATTATCGCTATGCTTTTTAACTTGGTTTCGTCCTACCTGCACACTGCTTTTAAATGTAATAACAGCAGCTGTTGGGACACCTAGGAAATCACCTGACAAGTTGGATAGGGAGGGAAGCTACAATAAAGGTTTGGATACAAGACCCAATTTTAGCAAAAAAAGAATATAAAGCAATGGTGGGCAATAGGCGGCAGTCCGAGCCTTCACCTATTTAGATTTGAGTTACCGCATACTTGCCAACTTTCTAAAGTTGGCTTCCGGGAGCCTGTCGGGGGAGGTGGGTGTGATGGGGGGTGGGGCTCCAAAATTCGCTTCATTTCGCTTTATTTTGAACCCGCCCCTGTGATGTAATGACTCAAACGTGTTATTTTACAGCAGGGGGCGGGACCAAACGCCGCGATTCCCAGTGAATCACGGCGCTCTGGAGCCAATTCTGCCCACTTCACTAGGAAGATCCGGGAGATTGCCACACTCTCCCGGGAGTCCGTGAGACTCATGCAAAATGCGGGAGAGTTGGCAAGTATGAGTTACTGTCGCCTTACTGTCAGTTTCAAGCAGTCTGCTTATTCTACTTACTGCTCTCATTAAGAAGGTGTTTTCTTCCACAGAATTAGATTTTTTTGTTTCACACATAGATCTATGTAAACTCTAGGGACTATTATGTATGAAAATTTTAGGAGATCTGCGAATGCTGAGATACTCTAACCACACGGTTTGACGCTACAAAACAAAGAAAAAATTAAAAAAATATATATATATCTACTATATAAATGCCTAGTGGCAGGTGTGGAAAAAAAAAAACCAAGCTGCAGCGCCCCCTGCTGGGCAGAGTTATACACTGACCTATATATTTCTTGAAGGAGAAGTGACAGTTGGGAGTGGTTGGTGGTTGCCGGGGGTGACAGTGGGGAGTTTTAACACCTTAAGTAGCTTGATGAAGGATGTGGCGATGAAGATGAAAGATGAGGTGATGGAGAAAAATGATGAGGTGGTGACATGTGGACAAAACCACGTTAAAAAAGGGCGCTTGCGTCGGGAAGTAATGCTCTTCCCCTGAGGAGGCCTGGGCTAGGCCCAAATGCATGACAAGAACCTTTTTAAACACCTTAAGTAGCCTGATTTGACTAGAATACATGAGTATCATGCACGGGTTAACATATATATATATATATATATAAATAAATAAATAGATAAAATAAGTATATAAAAGTACCAGTACACAAATAAAAATATATCTGTACAGCTAAAATTCTGTCTAAAAATTATTTTCATTGCATCAAAGTCTCTCTATAAGCCTGTTAGCATCTTCTTTGTGACACAGGCAGCATGTTATGGGCATAAGCCTTTTCTTAACACAGCATGAATGTTCTATACCAAAAGCAATCAATTTGTCTATGTCTTCAAGTAGACACCATGTCTAAACTTCTATCACTCTCAAGCACTCTACAGCAACTGCGAAAGAAAAAAATCTATTTACCAATGAAGGAATAGTACAGGGGAGAACAAAATAAAAACACAGTTTTGTGAAGTTATTGAAGAGTATAGTGTTCCCACTGAAGAAGACATACTATCTGTAGATTATCAGTGATGTGCACATGGTGATTGTCACTTCTAATTTCCCATCAAACATCACAGTAACTGTCATCAAACCACATGCAGGATTTTTTTTCCTAAGGTGTTAAACATTGGAAGCATTATCTTTCATGGAGTGATGACCCAGGGCAGAATCAGGCACAGAATCTTCCAGCAGATCGATGCAATGAGCTAAACACAATAAAACCTTGTACTCTAGGAGCAGGCTCTAAGCACCTTATTTTTCAAATAAAAAATCTTGACAGCATTATTTCAAATGTAATCTAAACTTCATATTTCCCTTAAAAATAGCTGGTGAACTGGCTTTTATACTGAAAATATTGTGTAAACTGAAACATACTAAAAACTTACATTTCTACTAAATTGTACATTAAAACATGATATTTCTACGGCCCCAACTATGATCTTCTATACTTCACACTTCTTTGAGTTATCATGTCTTTGTCAAAGGCAAGCTGTGCATCCACTGAACATTCATTTGTCAGATACACACTGACAATTCTCTACAGTAATTCAGAATACAGGGAGGTGAGAAGTAAACATATGAAGCTGTATACCAACTGTACAACAAGCAGGTTTGTAGAATGCAAGGATAAGTACACATTAAAGGACTTTTTGTAAGTTAAAAGTGCAAGAGACCCTTGCTGCATCATCTCTATCCCCTGGGCCGGGCGTATGCAGTCTTTTGTCTATCAGCCCCCATTGGTGCATCACTGGATTTTAAATGAGAACGACGCCAACAACGATGACCAAATGATGCAACAGTGGTGGTCAGACAAAGGCAGAAAACTGCATATTTGCCTGTAGAAGAAGAACTACAAAAATACAGAAAGCAAATTGCAATTTAGTCTTGCACACTTCAATTCAAATTAACCATATAATATTCTCTTTGCAAAATTTTCACTATGGCAATAAGTCACAAATAAATACACATGAGAAAATTACTTGATCAGTTACACTGTTTAAACCTATTACTGCGTCTACATTAATGTAAGTACTGGGACTAAACCAAGGGTGGACAAACATAATGCTGTTGAATCTAGAAGCTAGCAAGCTATTCTAGGAAGCCTATGAACACGTATCAACAGAAATCACTCCTGAAAGTCAAGCGGCAGAAGTTTTGAGGCAAATGTCTAAGGCTAGGTACACACTACTACTTTCAGCTGATTATCAGACCAATCAGATGATAACGACTGATGGGCCCGATATCACAGTAGTGTGTACCCTGAAACGATGAACAATTATAGTTCTAAAGCACATCAAATCATTGATTGAGATTTCCAAACTGAACTGAAAATCTTGTTCAGCAATGGAACAATGTCATTCCAATTCTGCAGTGTGTATCTTACTTGCCTACTTTCTTCAGCTCCCTTCCGGGAGCCAGCCAGTGGAGGGGGGCATGGCGGGCAAAATCGCGTAATTTCGGCCCCGCCCCCTGTGACATCGGGAATCACAGCGTTTGGGATCTAATTCTGCCCACTTCACTAGGAAGTGGGGCACTTCCTAGTGAAGTGGGCAGAATTCGGGAGATTGCCACACTCGCCCGGGAGACTCTCGCAAAATGCGGGAGTCTCCCGGACATTCAGGGGGAGTTGGCAAGTATGGTGTGTATGCGCTCACAATCAGGATCTCCATAGGGTTTACAACAGGCCTGTCCTACCTGCGGCCCTCCAGGTGTTGTGAAACTACAAGCCCCAGCATGCTTTGTCAGTAGACAACCTGTTGATAGCTGGAAGGGCATGCTGGGACTTGTAGTTTCACAAACATCTGGAGGGCTGCAGGTTGGACTGGACAGGCCTGGTTTACAGATTCATTATCTTTTCAGCCAATGGTCATGACAGATGAAGAGCACAGATCTGTCGATAAATCTTGTAAAACATGTCATACACTATATAGTGTGTACACATGAATAGGCATGATGATCGGGACTTTTTTTTTTTTTTTTTTAAATCAGTTGTTCGTAAAATCGTTATAGATAACAAGTCAGGAGAAAATTTCTGTAGTGTGTACCTAGCCTAAAGCTGGAATGGAGAAATTCAGGAGCAAGGTAAAAAATAGGGCTAATAAGAGCAGTCACACTTAAATGAACATACAAAAAATCAATTCACATTCGCCATGCTAATTTACTGGTCCTTTAGGAATTTCATTAAACATAACTTCAATTTTGAGTCCCTCTAATATTGCTTTCTATGCTGCATATTGTTAGGACTTAGTGGACCCAATTATTCTTAAACATAAACCAATATTAAACAACTAATATGCTTTTCAAAATCATAGATCGACAATAAATATTCTAGTGTCACAAATATGTCAGAATAAAAGCAGCGTGTACCTAGGCACAGTCTTGTCTTGCTCAGATATACATTGCTCCAAAAGATCTATGAACCTCTGTGGAAACGCAGAAAATTCCACTAGTAATCCTTGCTGGTTTTTTAAGCTAAGATGAAAAGAGGGAAAAAAAAATTATATCACTAAACACTTGCAAGCAAATTGATGAAAACAAGGCATGAAACGAAAATTACATTATATATAATGTGGGCACCGTCAGCAGAAAAAACAAAAACATTTAAAAGATTTTCTAAATTAAAAATCACTTGTAGATTAATAGAGTGTGCATAGACTGTACTAATATGCAGATACAGGATACCAAAGCAATTTATCTTTACTATAAGAATGCAAACAACAAGGGGTTAACAAGTATATCATAAATATAGTTTTTAGTAATATAGTCTAAATGGGATTAATAAAGCATAATCTGAAAAATATTTTTTTTAAATTACCTTTGAAAATCTTCTTCCCCTAGCGTGAGATTGTAGAGAAAAAATGGATCTGTATCATCTGACAAACGAACTATAAGATCCTAAGCAAAAAAAAAATGCACACAAGCTTAAATTACTACATAGAAATAAGCCAGTTTAAAACTGCACCTTCATAAAACATTTTCCTGAGGTACCCTAGACCCTTTCATGGCAGCTTGCTATTGGTCTTCTTACTCACAAACCCCGTCTGTAGCCATTTTTGGCTGGTTAACTAAATACATTTGCAGAGCCCCAGAAAAAAAAAAAAATGTTTCCCCGAAGCTCTGGCTTGGAAAAAGGGCCTCTACGTAAAATAAAACTACACTACCATGTAGTAAAGTAAGAAAATAAAAAATACAAAGTCTGCACAGAAAGACATAATATGCATCTGCACAATCAGCAATAGAGTGGATTAAGAAACACTGGAGCTATCAATATGCAATTCAATTAAAACAGACTACAGTTTATCTTTCCAGCATCCACTGAAAAATAAAAAATATTTTTTATTTTTTAATAATAATAATAATAATAATAATAATAATTCAAGTTGCAGTGACAATGATAAATGATTTTTAAGTGTTGTGTAAAACACCAATGAGGTAACATGAATTAAAGTCACTTTAGTACACTTAAACCACAGCAACTAGGTCACATGGAACAACAGCTGAGCCGGACCAATTTTCTGAGCTGACTGCAAATAAGTAATGTGAACCTACCTTTTTATGTAGTGGGTTTGATGATGGATGCGTTTCAACTGTCAGTCTGACACTGGAGCGTCTGCAGAAAGACAAAGGTGATTTGTGTTTATTAATATAATGAAACTGCACATTTGTACATTGATACATCAAGCTATGCCCAGATGTCTGACATCTCATGAACGTCTTTTCTAGTGTAAAATAGCTTAAATCCAAGGATTACAACTATGATTTAAGTCTTATATGCATTATCTGCACTTAGATTTAATAAGCGAAAAACAAACAAAAGAAAGCATTAGCACCTAAATTTTATCTTATGTCAATCACACAAACCCTGATATCTTAGAGCAGAGAAGTTACTGTAGACAATATTATTTTAGAAGGTTTAAGCTCTGTATGAAAGAAAATTCCAAACTCTCCAATATAATAAGCTCACAGTGTGTCGCAAACACACATGCCATTATAATATACACACATTATAATTACTATGAAATATATGTGTACATTCAAGCCTTGTAAAGTATTGAAGGGAATTAGTACAATATTGGACATTTTGAGCATTTACTGTAATACCAGGGAAGTGTGCGCAGAATTCACCACATGTGGCTCCAGCAGGATTTCGTTCACAATTGAATCCCCCCCCCCCCCCCCCCCATTGAGTCAAATGATTTAAAACTACTTTCACCACAACAATACTACTACTCAAAGAAGGTTTAATTTTTATGAAAATTGGGTTAGTCTCTAGTGAGAAAAATATTCTTTGGAAGAGAGCCTAACATTAGAGGAAAGGTGTGCGTCTCAGCTCCTTGCCATCAATTCAGTTTTTTTTTTTATTTCTTTGCTTATTATAAAGCGTTCATTGGTGAACTCTTGATATCACGGAACCACTACTTGGAATCAGCATTAACTCGAAGGAAAAAAAAATTCTATCCCTGTTGAGATTAGACCCCACCAGTTAAAGAGAAAGATGCTTTATAAAAGACGTCCATAGTTGGATCTGAATGACCAAAGATTTGGATATTCCATAAAGGCTTTACTCACAAATTATATATGTGAATATTCTGATTGCGTGTATATTTCTTTTGGCAAAACAGATTATTTCCAAGATTAGATCAGTTCACCTCAATTTTTTTTAGGTGTTCTGGGGGTTGTAACTAATTGGTTATCATACATTTTATGTAATTACATATTTTGTAGCATAGTGGAGTCTCTGAACTTAGACGAGCAAGAACTGAAACACAGAAAGTAATCCCACAGCAGATAGCGATTTTGATAAGGTTATGTTACGTCTCCCGAGAGATGCCTATTAGTCAGTGTTGACACTGGCCTTCCAAGGGCGTGGAGTCTAAAGTACCTCCTGGTCTTTACCAAGAACCGCCGCAAGGCGGGATGGATTTGGCTGCCGGAGGACCGCAGGTCGCAGCCCTTGAGTTGGCCCCCTAACGTAATAGCTGGAGAACAGGAGATGGAAGATCTGGTGAATAGACTTAGAGGTGGAAGCGCTGGGCGCTGTTAGCTGAAATAGCAGCAATGAAGCAGAAGTTCTAACGGGTCAGCGAGGTTCCAGTTCGGACACGCTGAGGCAGCCACAGATGGGAGAGTCACCGGATGGAATCCCAGAAGCACAGCAGAATGCACCTATGAGCAAGCCGCAGAGAGGTCTAGGAAAGCCGGGTTGGTACACAGGTACACTCGTTGCTCTGACACACTAGCTGTGTCAGAGCAAAGAAGAAATAGGAGGGGAGATTCAAATTCTCCACCTCCAGATTACATGGTCGCAGCCGTCCCCGGCCGGAAGTCCGGATCAGCGGCAAGATTCTGACAGATTATTTTTAGGACATTCAGTGACAAGCAAACTAGCACACTGAAGAAACTGCCATTTTTACCCCCCCCCACCCCCACATCTGCCTTCATTCTGTCTACCTTGTAGAATCCGGTTGTATGTTTGTGCTGCAGCAAAGTAGTTCCTAGTGGCTTATGTTTTATCTGCCCAAGAAACTGCAGTAATGGTAAGAACAAGCTCAAGATATTTTATAATATATATATATATATATATATATATATATACACACACATATATATATATATATATACATACACACACACACATACACACATACATACACACAAGTCTCCAGTTTACTGAAATACTATTCCTCTTCTGCTTTGAATCATCTTCATATATGCTGCACACAACTTCACAGGCACAATAACAATGCCTGATCATGAAGGATCAGGCAAGATTGTACACAGATGCACAGCTTTGTTTAAGATATTACATATGCTCATATAAATAAAGATCTTACACATAATATAAAACAGTTTAGCATAGATGGTTTATTGCATAATTCTTTGCCTGTTTTATAAATTTACATAAGCACTTTACTCTTTGATGTGTGCGTTTGTTGTGTCCCAGATTCAATAACAATTTCCACGTTAACAAAATCAGCTCAGTATTGCTTGATTATTTTTCTTATACTGTGAGAACCCTTTTATGTAGAAAACTGGATTTGAAGGATTCAGACTGTAAAATCTACTTCTTATTTAGGGGTAACCTTTGGTTTTCTGAAGGGTAGAAGATTACAATACCCCTTTCTCACCAAAATCCCAGGTCCTACACGGATAATGAACACAGTTTCAACCAGTGTTGCATCTCTTCACATCGCACTTTGGTCCCAGGTAAATCGCGGATCATCGCCTTTCACACTGGACCCGTGTTTGCCCTTCATCAACAAATTGAATCATTAAAAGGAAAACAGCAGACGCTCATATAGATGACGTAGCAGATGCTCTTATAGACTAGTCATAAAAGTGGAAAGTGACTGCATTGCTTTAATTATGGCTGAAGGGAGAGATGTAAGCAGCTACTGTGCAGTATGGTTTTCCTGTATAATTCTGGATTCCTTCTGTTTCAGGATGCAAACGACAGCTTAATGCAGCTGGTTACAGTCGGCAATCTGGTCCAATGCCATTTCCGGAGGAGAAGGGTGGCATTTTTGGCTGAGGGCACTAAAACTCAATGCCAATATATACATAGAAGAACCTTTATGTTGTCCACAAATGGCACCATAATAAAATTCAGCACTGCGACAAACAGAAGAGTGCGAGTCAGAGAACAACATCATGTACAAGCTATCTGGTCTACTGTGGAAGGTTCTGATGACTAGCAGTGTATGGCACACTATTGCAACTGCCAGTATACCTTTAATTCAGAATTGGGAGGAGTGTCCAATGTGCTGTGTTAAAAATAACTTTGACCTCCACCGTAATTATTATTATTATTATTATTAATATTTATTTATAAGGCGCCACAAGGCATCCGCAGCGTCGTACAGAGACAAACAAAATTACAATACAATGGGAGACAGCACAGTACAGTAAACACAGCAACTCAGTAAGCTCAATGCACAGCTAGAGAGGGCGGGGAAGGGGAAGTGAGGATCCACAAACGACGGGGCCCAAGAAGGAGGGCGCAGAAGACAGGGAGACCCCCAGGGGGGAGGAGGGAGCGAGAGTGGACGTGGGGTGGAGGACCCTCGAGGAGGAGGGCTAAGTAGCTGGAGAGCAGAGTTAGAAGTGGTGGAAACAGGAAGGGGGCCAGGAGAGTGCTGAAGGTGGCAAAGAGGCGACGGGGGTTAGAGGACTGGGAAGAGATGAGGGATTTAAAGAAAGATTGTTTAGCGAGTGAGAGGGCAGAGCTGTAGGATGAAAGGATGAATTTAAAGTGGAGGAAGTCAGCCAGGGAGCGGGATTTTCTCCAGTGACGTTCGGCGGAACGGGAGCATTTTTGGAGGAAGCGGGTAAATTTGGAGTGCCAGGGTTGGGGTTTGGAGCAGCGGGGGTGGACGGACTGGGCAGGGGCGACCGCGTCCAGAGCGGAGGTGAGGGTGTGATTGTAAAGGGAGACCGCCTGGTTGGGACAGGCCTGGGAGGAAAGGGGAGAAAGGAGGGTATCGAGAGAGGAGGACAGAGAGGCAGGGTCAAGAGCGTCGAGGTTGCGTATGGACAGAGTAGGTTTGGGCAGGGGGAGGGGAACAGGAGAAGAGGAGAGAGAGAAGGTGAGGAGATGGTGGTCGGATAGAGGAAAGGGAGAGATGGAGAAGTCGGAGAGATTACATAGGTAGGAGAAGACAAGATCAAGGGAGTGACCAAGGCAGTGGGTAGAGGAGGAGGTCCATTGGGTGAGACCAAGGGAGGAAGAGAGGGTGAGCAGTTTGCTGGAAGCAGGGTAGGTGGGGTTGTCGATGGGGATGTTAAAGTCACCGAGAATGATCGAGGGGAGATCGGAGGAGAGGTAGTGAGGAAGCCAGCTAGCAAAGTTGTCAAGGAAGAGGGAGGTGGAGCCAGGGGGGTGGTAGATGACAGTGACGCGGAGATGGATGGGGTAGAAGAGGCGGATGGAGTGAGCTTCAAAAGAGGAGAAGGAGAGTGAGGGTTCAGGGGGAATGACACGAAAAGTACAGGTGGAGGAGAGGAGGCCAACTCCACCGCCTGGGCGGGCACCAGGCCTGGCGGAGTGGGTGAAGGAGAGGCCACCATAGGAGAGGGCAGCGGGGGAAGTAGTATCAGAATCGGAGAGCCAGGTTTCAGTAACGGCAAGAAGGTTAAAGGAGTTGGATAGAAAGAGGTCGTGGATAGCAGTCAGCTTGTTGCGGACGGATCTGGCATTCCAGAGGGCACAGAAGAAAGGGGGAGAGAAGAGGGGGGAAATGGGGACGAGGTTAGCAAGATGAGCAACGTGCGGGGGGTGGCGGGGAGGAACGGGAGAGGTAGGGCGGGGGGAGAGTATGGGTATGGAGTGAGAGCGGGGAGGCATAGTAGGGAGAGAGAGAGAAACAGAACAGTGAGATAGTGGGGACAGTGAAAAACAGGTAAGAACAATGGCAGGAAGACAATGAAAAGGTGGAAGATCATAACGAATTAGGGCGTGGAGGGCATGGAACGACAGTACAGTGAGATAATAAGGACAATGAAGACAGGTAAGAATGATAGCAGAACAGTAAGATAATAAGGACAGCGGAGAACAGCTAAGAATAAGCAGGGAGACAATAGCAAGATGGAGGACAATAACCAATTAGGGTGTGGAAGGCAAGGAATAATAGAAGGAGAGGTAATAAGGACAATGGAAATAGGCAAGAATAATAACAGGTAAAAGTAGTTGCTGGTAAATATAAAATCAGGAAAAACAAGATAAAGGCATATAAATAGTAGAATAATAACAGGTAAAAAGTAGTTACTTGTAAATGTACAATCAGTAAAAACAAAATAATTGCATATAAAATAATGTTTTATATGGAGTTGCTGCAGATAAGCCAGGGATTCAGCAGAAGGGTTAATTGACAAGCCGGGTCGGTACACAGTAGATCAGTTGATGTAGATAAGCCAGGGATTCAGCAGGAGAAGGGTTAATTGACAAGCCGGGTCGGTACACAGTAGATCAGTTGATGTAGATAAGCCAGGGATTCAGCAGGAGAAGGGCCAACCGACAAGCCAGGTCGGTACACAGTAGGTCAGTTGATGCAGACAAGCCAGGGACAGACGGCACGGCCCTGTCTCTGGAGTGATGATGACACTCCTTTGTACCCCCACAATAATTTCCCACTGTCTTCACAAGTTTTTAGATGTTTTATAATTGTGGACAGATAATTGTGTGGGAGGAAAGACACAGAGCTGATCTAACGTGCAGCCTTCTCCAACTGCCGCCCGCATGCGTATTTGAAAATATTCCGTAATTGAAATTATTTCCCACACAGTACTGTTGGGAAGGGTGTGGATGTGGTGTGGTGCCTTGCCCTCTAGTAATCAAATAATCTAAAAACATCTTACTCTTTAGTTTATCTGCTGATACACTCATGTATGGTTATTAGTTGAGTCATGCTCCAAGAACCTCTGCAGACGGGTGTCTTCTTGCGCCTGCATAGCCAAATCCATCTCCCTCAGCTTCACCGATAAGGTGGACATTGCTTTAGTGGCATGTTTCATCTTTGTGTTCTTTTTCCTTGGTAGAACAGTATAGACCAGCGGTTCCCAAAGTGTGCGCAGCGGCTCCTAGGGGTGCCGCAGCCAGGAAGAGGAAAAAAAAACCCAAAACCTCATCAATCCGGCGGGGCCTCTTTGTACCCTCCAAGATTCAGGGGGGCACAGAGCGTGTGTGGACGCAGCGGGGCACAGAGCGTGTGGAGATGAAGATAATTGAAAAAAATATATAAAAATATTCTTTTCCCTTGGATTTATGTGTACTATTTTTGCATACAACTAAATAAGTATTTCTGTCCTGACCTAAATACTTATTACGTTTTTTGACCCAACTACTTATAAAACTGGACTGCAGAGTAATTATTTTGGAGGGGTGCCTTGAAAAAATTATGAAGACTATAAAGGGTGCCGCAAACTGCAAAAGTTTGGGAACCACTGGTATAGACTATAAAAATTGAAAACAAAGGTAATAACACATAAAAATTTGCAGTAAGGCTATGGAGGTATGTAAAAAAACAGTGGATAAAAATCACGGTTCCAGCAATGTAATGCAATAAAAAAAGCAGTGAACAAAAGTCACAATTCCAACAATGTAAATGTAATAAAGCGATGAAAGTACCTTGATAAATCTCGTTGGTATACCCAACACAACAGGGTCCATGAAGATCTCCCGGGCTGTGAACGAGGACTTTCTCCTTCCGGAGATAGTGCACCGCCGACTATATTACATTACATTGCTGGAACCATGATTTTTATCCACTGTTTTTTTGCCTACTTTAGTGTATGTTGGATATATTTTTTCTTTTTTCCCTTGGATTTATTTAGAGTTATTTTTCATCTAGTTTCTTTCTTTATCATTTTGGACTATTCATTTTTTATCTTTCATTTTTCCACCATCATTTATTCATTTATTGTTTGGTTTCCAACTCTATTTTATTAATTTTTTTCTTTTACACCCACCATTTGGCATACATCCCCTTTTTTTTTTGCTGTGGAGCCCATAATAAACCTTTCTGGTTATTTTTAATGAGCCTATTGTTGTTTTCATTATATATCTCTATTGAGCATTTCACTTTTTACATTGTCATTGTGATTCACAGCGCCGTGGGTCACTACTATGTTTCTATTTATTTTTATTGGGAAGTTTGGAATTCGTCCCACCCAGACCCACTCTGGCAGCTCCCTACTTTTTTAGAGCAGCGCTGTTATCCCCAAACAATTTTTTCATCCCTTATATAGGGAGGTATGTGCAGTGTCAGATTCCAGCCCTCCAAAATGCAGAGGACATAACTTGCAGGGACAACTGCTAACACTGATGAGCAACACTACATAGCATGGTTATTTTCAATAATTTTGAAAATATCAAGTGCAAAATGTATTGCAAATAACCACAGCAGTGAAGCAATTATTAATACATAATCCCCAATCGGAATTAACTTACTGTTTGAACGCATAGGCATCAGTCTGGTCCACTGCTTCTTCTATACTACTCCCTAGGTCTTCATTAATAGATTCATATTTGCTATTGACTGCCGTCTCTTCAGCCACCATCTGTGACGAGAGTGAACCAGAGTGGCTGCTTTCAGTGGTTGTATTACTGTTAGCGCAGCTTGCAGAAGAAAGGTGAATGGGGTTGGATAGGGCTGAGTTGCCAAATACATCTGTGCACAAATCATAATATGGCTACTACATACGACCATTGTCACTTTTCTTTTTGTTGTGGTCATGCACTTTCCTGTTTTGCTTCCTAAAGGACTGGAGCTTGTTGACAACGTGCTGCTGAAAGCGCTTGATCCCCTGGTCGGTCAGTAACTTTGCAATGTTCCCACAATGTTGCATCTTTCACTGCACCAGTAATCTGTTTTTGATCTCCTCTTCACATCTGACAGCCAGTAGATTTTTCACTTCAGCGTCCTGCAGCATGTAGACTTTAGAGAGCGATTCTGAACTGCCAATGAGCTGCTTTTAACAGAACGCGGGTAGAATAACCCGAGAACACCTTTTATACCGCAGCGTATTCGGCTCCAACACAGGAATAACCATGGTAGCGACCCATTCACAAAGACACACGACCTGAGTAATTCCCGTGTCCATGCCTTGGGGTGTTACGGAAGTGTCACAGACACTTGCTGCTTAAAAGAGAGGTTATTTGTTTATTTTGGTTTCTGAGGAAAGAATCCCTGTTCCCTGCATGTTTTAAGATTACAATAAACTGTAAACTATCAATTGTAATAGATAGAGATCTTTTTATACCAGGAACTAGATTTTTGAATGGCTTGAACATCTAGTCCATAAAGCCAAACGCCATCATGTTCTTCTTAGAATCAACAATCATCATCATCATCACCATTTATTTATATAGCGCCACTAATTCCGCAGCTCTTTACAGAGACCTCACTCACATCAGACCCTGCCCCATTGAAGCTTACAGTCTAAATTCCCTAACATATATACACACACACACACACACACACACACACACACACACACACACAGAGACAGAGAGTGAGAGAGAGAGAGACTAGGGTCAATTTGTTAGCAGCCAATTCACCTACCAGTATGTTTTTGGAGTGTGGGAGGAAACCGGAGCACCTGGAGAAAACCCACGCAAACACGGGAGAACATACAAATTCCACATAGATAAGGCCATGTTCAGGAATTGAACTCAAGTGCTAACCACTTAGCCACTGTGCTGCCCAACAATACAAACTATAACAAGCCTTCAGTTTGCGCTGATCATTTCACCATCTTCATACAAGGACTTGAGAAAATAAATTGCTTGTATATATCAGAGGCTAGCAGTAGGGAAATAAAATCCCATACTACTTTTCCAGTGGTGCCCATATAAACTGGACAAATAACTGTCCTTTGCCTGGAAATGTATAGCCAAAGCTGCTCTTACATAGCTTATATACCATGATGCCATAACTGGCTCTTTGCTTGGGTTATAGTGTGCAAATGACAGTGGGCCCATGCAGTGAGTCAAGGATCAATAGCAACATTTTTGGATGTCGTGAATGGTATTGTTAACTTGTATAAACAATCAAAATATTGTATTGTGACCTAGGCATTTACATCAGAATATGTTAGCAAATGGTTTCTGGACCAATAGAAGCACATTTCTGAGATTTTTGGAGATCTTAAAAAGTGTTTTCATTTGTGACACAGTAATGGGTTTCCAATGTTGGGAATTTACACAACATGAAAACTGGATGTTTAAAATAAATAAATAAAAATATGTTGTACAATTTCCTCCAAGAGCTATTTGGTATTACGCAAGGGGGAAAAAAAACCTTCTAGTGAAGAAAACAAAATTGTCAGGTTATGCTGTGAGCAAAAGTTATCATTGGGGTTTGCATATATTGCATACTAGGGAATATCCTCATACGTTTAATTATGTCAATTGGGCATTATGCACAGCAGTGCTGGCTCTTTGGGCCAGTCTACTGTGCACCCCACTATTGGTGCTTGCATTAATGTTGTCACCTACACTTGGCTGCCACTAACCCTTTGCAACCAATTGATTTTGTTAGAAATATGCACCTCACTGCTGCCCAGTACTGGGGGTATATCTACAAAACTGCGGGTTTGAAAAGTGTAGATGTCACCTATAGCAACCAATCAGATTCTAGCTATCATTTTGTAGAATTAGAAATAGACTGATTGGTTGCTATAGGCAACATTTCCACTTTTTTTAAACCCGAAGTTTAGTAAATATACTCCCTAGTGTTTGTTCATTTTGCAGAGGGGCATTGCAGTCAAACTCTATGCTGGCAGTTAACGTGTCAAGGCGTTCAGCTACTTCAAATTCAGAGGCTGAAGTTTCTCCACTCCCTGCATCGGAAAGGCAGAGCATGGCATCCACTACATATGTTGAATGTGCCAACTTGGATACACTGTGGCCAGTTAGCTAGTTGTTAATATTAATTGAGCAATATTAAAACATATTTTTATGTTTCAACAATTTCTACCATCCTTATTCTCCGAGACTGCATACCTAATTGTGTGTTAAGTTCCATTGTTAAAATTGCACTTGAAAACAGATTAGACATCATCAAGGACAAAGAACAGTAGCAAGAGTAATTAAGAGATTGTAAAGTACATACCATAATGAAATTGTAACCACTGCAACAGAAAACCAATTCACAGCTACAATATAAAAGCTTGTAAAACCTTTGGAAATATCTTTACTCCTGCAACAAGGGTTAAATCTACATAAAATGATCACCACCTGTCAACTACTATTCGGATCTAACAGGTACTGCAATGCCTCCAACATTCCAAGCAGGAGATCATCTCTCCTGCTCGTGGAGGGCTTTTTGCAAAGCCCTCACTCATCAAGTCCACTCTAAAAAGAACCTCCTCCCCAAACCATTGTGGGAATCATGTGACCCATCAGATCAGTGTAATTGGAAAGACTAGGTTAGTGACGTTTTCGTATTGAACATTTCTTAACTATTCTGGATGTAATTTTCCTTTAGTTTTAGGCTTATCTAAATTATGATATGTTCTGGAATAAACCAGAACAAAACACAGAAGCGCCACACATATAGTGTAGTAAACAAACTTGATAACAATAAATGGGGAAATTTTAAGCTGCGTACTGAAATAAAATAAATATGTAGCTTATCTGGGAATTTAAGAATTCCAGGAGTTCTTTTCAAAGACCCATAGGGAACTTGATTTTCCAGAAGATTTGTTTTTGTTTACTACACGATGTGTGACAAATCTGACTTTTCTTACAGTATATTCTAGATATAAACTTAGAACAAGTATTTAAGGAAGGAGCAATCTACGTGTATGCTTTATTTTTATTTATCAATTTGATTTCACTTGCCATTTTTCGAAGCAATGAACGTAAAGATCTGTTGTACCTCATAATAATTACAATACACCAAGTTGCAGTTAATCCAACTAATTTCTTATCGAGTTAAACTTCATATTCCTATTTTTGGGTGTTTTGCATTAACTGCTTGCCTCAGGTCACGCCACAAAAAATGTATTTCAGTCTACTTTATATTTCAAAACATAGTGAGGAGAACGAGTGTTCAAGATAGTTTGGGGACTCTGGTGGTCTGGTGCCTTTCCGTGTTTGATAATCAATGATATTGGTTGGAGTAGGACTTAAAGTCCTTCAGAGGGATTATTTTGGGAACTGGGTCTATTGTACAAGTACCAAGTTTGATTGAACATATGAGATTATTTAAGGATGCCATGATCATCTTCATAGACGCTAGATTTTACTGTGAAGTAGATGTAACAAAGGGGCCAAATTGGGCATAAAAAAAAGAAATAAAAAAATCGCTAATCAATGATGGAGCGATGTCAGCAAATGTGGAACTATGTATTCGCCCATGACCAGCAGTGTAGGCAGATCTTTATAGTGTGTGTACAGTCACGATCTTTTCAGCAGATGGGTATAACAAACGAAGAGCACAGAAGGCAAATCGTGAAGGTGTGTACACATAAATCCTTTCCGTTGTTGATAAAATAATTACAGAAATCACATCTGCATTAATTTCTGTAGTATGTACCCAGCTTACGTGAGATTTGTATAATGAAACAAACATACTGGGCCTGAAACATTCAGGCACGAAACAAACATAAAATGCATGTTTTTTTTGTTTTGTTTTTTAAACACACATAAAATCAGGCACACACACTTTTGTATTCACTTACAAGCGGATGCTCAGACAGACAATACACTGCAGGATATGTCCTTTACATGTATGGTATATGAAGTTCCAGCAGAACGCACAGAAAAATGCAAAGGGGCATATTTAACAAGGACCGCAAAACATGAAAAATAGTTTTCAATCCTTATCGCATCGATAAGGATTGAACTATTTCTCATATTTATGAAATGAATTCCACAGAAACAGCAGTTCCGAAAAACTGCTGTTCTTTTGAAGTGCAAAACGTACTCACCACTGCTTCTTCACTTCCGGAGAAGTTTGCGATCCACGGGGGTCCTCTTCTCACTACAGTGCGCATGCGCCGACTGAAAAACTCGAGCATGCGCACAAACATCCCTTACAATAGGCATAAAAGCATTTTCGAATGTTGAATTGTGGTACATAGCAGTCCCCATAGACATCTACGGGGACTGGTATGTATTTTGAAAAAAATGCAAAGCAGCAGATATCTATGATATCTGCTGCGATGCAGTATTGATCAATTAGAAAAATACTTAAATATGTGTCCATTCCCCGAAAACAGCTGTTTTCATTGAATTTACATGTAAATTAACTATAATACATAGGCCCCTAAATGACTATTGTACTTTGACCCATGCTTTGGTCGCTGTACACTACTTATCACTTTCTGGGGCAAACACAGGGTGTCTAGTTACAAATACCAATCTCCAAGAAACACTTTTAGCTAGAGGTCGCCATCAAATTAAATGCAATTGGGCAAGAAGTCGTAAGAAATGAAATGACATATTGAAATTCTAAACCCTTTACAAACATGGCATTCACACCGATGAGCACAACTGCAACCAAAATGCTAATTGTGCAGCAATTGGCAGGGCTGTGGAACGCATGTAGCACCATTTAAGGAGAAAGTGCAGAGCATTATTATTGTAATCATATTTAATTTATAAGACGCCACAAAGGGTCTGCAGCACCGTACATGACATACAGAAAACAGTGAGCCATGACACAACATGGTACAGAAAGAACAAAACAAGAACAAAAATATATACACAGACACAGGTAACATGGTAATGCAAATCAAATTATTACTGGGACAAAGAGGAAATGATGGTAGAAATCAGCGAGAAGTAGGCCAAAGCTTAAGAAAACAGGGCTAGGGAAGCAGGCCAAGAGGTACAGAGGGTGATGGAATAGTAGAAGGAGCACACAAGGAAAAAAGCCCTTCTCCTTAGAGTTTACATCCTAAAGTAAAGGGGGAGACACAAATAGGGTGGTACAATCTGGGGGGGAGAGAGCTGGGACAAGGGAGGTAGGAGGAGGGCTGATAGACTTTAATAAAGAAATGAGTCTTAAGGGCACGCTTGAAGCCAGAAAGAGAAAAGCTAAAGCTAAGGAAATGTGCTTGCTTTATTTTATTTTTGTGACCCCAAAAAAACATTTGCAACAGTTTCTGTTAATCAAAGTAGCAGTTTCTGGATTTTGTAGATTTTAAAAATACAGTTCTAATGGGGGGGGGGGAAGGGGAGCTTGCATTGATATTACAGAAACCATGTGCAATGAGTGTGGCAAGCTACAATTCACATCACAAATATCCCTTAAACAGTAGAATAAGTTACAACAATTAAATTTCATAGCAGCACATGCACAACATTCCGGCTTTGACTTTGCAATCCCAGACTGAATTTTTAGTGGTTGGGGTAAGACTGGGAACATATATGGACAAACTCCACTGGCAAAACATGGAAAATTTTGTGGGCAAATTGCTGAACAGGTTTCAAACGTTTGCTCATCTCTAGTAGTACTGAACAGTATCTATCTCAGCCTTGTAACATAACCAACTAAAATGCATGGATGCCTCAGATAGCGTTTGTATCCAGTGAGCAAACACCCAGAGAGCAAAAAAAGAAATTAAGTTTGAGTTGGGAAGTAGTGAACTAGTCAATCCCAAAGTTGCACGGTAGTGCGTTATACATAGCAACCAAACAATAATCATTACTGGATTTTCTAACCAAAGCTGAGGTATGATGGTTATATTTACATAAATGAAGGTTTAAGCCCAATATAATGGAAGAAACTTGTTTAAACGCCAAGTCCACTCTCAAACACACATAATCAAATCTTCCTATTTATGACGTGAAATTATAGGTTATGACAAAATACACACTAAAATAACACTACATGAGTGTTTACTAAGGTGCTGTGGTCCTCACAAAGTACACTTGCACAGCATTTCAGTTAAGAGCAATTGTTTTGACAGTAAAGATGAAAGGGACAACTCAAGAGTATCTCTTGCCCTAAGAAAAGGGTAGAAAAAGTCTGGGTGTTTGATTGCCCTGGTGTGCAGAATTAGGGCTGCTGACCAGCCGCTAGTACTTCAACACTGACTGATCTGTTAGAGCTGAAACACAGATGTTTTATTGGACATACAGGTTTACGGCAAAACAAATGTTGGGCCCCACCTACCCCCAGCCACCGATGGTCTAGACTGACACCGCAAACCAAGTGCTGATTTGTGCATTTCTGTGTTTATGAAAGGAGTTAGGGGTGTAAAAATGGAAAACGCAGGGTATAACATTCAGGAATTAAAAATAGAGGGAAGATGAAACACTGAAGAATTAAAGATTGAGGGAGGGAAGGAGAAGGACAGCATGAATGAAGGAAACAAGAAAGCATAGATATGCCACCATCATGTCAAAGCAAACACTTACGTGTCTGGACCAGACATGCGGTCGCATGACCATTTGGAACCTTGTAATTGGCACTTTGTGACACTACCCATTTTAGGTTTAAGTTTACACCATCATCTTTCTACAACCAATAAAGCAGACTTTGTGCTTAGTATTGCTGGTACATTTGGTTGTCAGTAGGTTTATGCATCTGGCCCTACTTATACATACCAAGAAAATGTGCTGGGTGCTGCTGACACATGATGTATAAAACAATTTTGTACATCACACTCTGCATGCCACATTTGTTTTTTCTTATAGAATTGCTGGCTCATAACTTTTGGAAAACGTTGTCCAAAAGACCAAAATGGACCAATTTAAAATCTTTATTTCTCAACGGATGTGCAGAGGTCTTACTTTCCTCGACAGAATGATTTATCAAAGATCATAATCTTCTGAAGTTAGCAAATCAGTTATAATACAATAGAGAACGCATCACAAATCATTAATAGTTCAGTTTGATATTAATTTTGAAATTGTTTGTAAGTATGTACCATCAGCTACATTTTACTAACCCGATGATACCTCTAGCAAGAGCCCCAGGGCTGCTTCATGTAGAGCTTTATCCTTGGGCTTGCCTCACAACCCTGTCCGCAAACAGGGGCAGTATGAGCATGAGTACCAATCAGATCAGTCTACCTGTTCACATCCTCAATCCACTGCTATTTAAAGTGGTGAACTAAATAGATTTGTCGGTCCTCTATTACAACTAGATGCAACCTTTTTCCCTGGGCTCTGGCTATCCAGTTTGCAGCTGGAATCCAGTTTCACAAAGAAAGCAAGTAATAAACTACAGAAATAAACGGGCATGTACACATCCAAGTTGAGACAATTTATTTTATCAAAATACATACCAAGATTGATATTTTAGCAAACAAAGGATTAACATTTACTTCACTGGTTAACAAACAAGCTGAACAAGTTCCAAAATTATATAGTCATTTCCTTGGCTATTTTCTAAAGCATACAAAGGTTAAGATACACATACACTCCAAAAGGACAATTAAAAATCCATTTGCTTCTAAGGCTGGAAAAACATGCATAAAAGCAAACGCATCATCAGCTATTTATATAGCGCTATTAATTCCGCAGCACTGTACAGAGAACTCACATCAGCCCCTGCCCCATTGGAGCTTACAGTCTAAATCAGGAGCAACATTTTCACAGTTGCTCCTAAATGCAAACAAATGTTTTACCATGCATATGTAACCATCATCACTAGTAATCGGCACTTACTTCTGGCCTATAGCTGGCTCAAATGACACGACAGGAAAAACGAGTAACTATTAGATGCCCTAAGCTTGAATCGGACTTTGCTGCGTGCACTCAAGCTTGGCACGGCCTTACTGTACATTGACTTTATGTCCCTTCCCCATTCCACATCTGAAATCGTAGGCTGTAGTAAGGGTCCTTTGCGCTCAAAGATGAATTGGATGTTGCAGAGTTCACCGATGGGGCGCACACAGCACAATTTTACGCAAAATACGGCATGTTTCGCCATGTAATGAATCTGGCTCAAAGTACTTCAAAAGCAATCAAATGTGTATAAGCTTGCCCAATGAAGGCCAAAAGTTACAGGTAGATAAGACAACTAGCTAGTGACGGTACCCAGCAATCATAATCAGTCACTAACAACAGTTAGTGTAGTTTTGTTTCTTTTTAAGCATATACTATCTCCATGCAGGAGTCCCAAATTAAGATAAAACGTAAACCGAGCTGGTACAATCATAAAACATACCAGAGTCATAGCTTCAAATTGTCTCTTACAGGAATACATAATATAAATATATAAATGTTTCTGATGCATTATATAAAAACTACTAGGTCCTTTATGGGACATTTTCATCAAAAACAATCTAAGCAGGCCAGGGTTTGAAGAGTGCAAGTAGGTAATTAACACAAATGTCCAATGAACAGTTAAACAAGCTTTCATTTTCTAAATTGCACAAGGGGAAAAAAAAAAAAATTAGAATAGTTTTGCAATTTTTTTTATTTTTGTAATAAATGCCCCCAGTAAGAGAATGATGCTGTATCCTCCCTACAAAACACAGCCCCCTATTTATTAATGACCGCATTTTTAACATGAACCCTTTGGGGCATATTCAATTACGATCCGATCCGATCCACGGTAACGCGCGTTACCGCGGAAAATGCGCAGTACGGCCGTTAATACGGTACCGCATTAACGCGGATTTTCGTACACAGCCCTATGGGCTGCGAACGAAAATCCACGTTAATGCGGTGCCGCGGATTAGATTTGCGGCTGTTCCGGCGCGATCCCGCGGATCGGGATCGTAATTGAATATGCCCCTTTGAATCCTTATAGCAATGATAAGGATTGAAAGATTGTGTGTATTTATTAAAAATCTTCAACGAGAACAAGTCACAAAAAACAGCTGTTTCTGCAAAAGATCCCTCTCCTACCTTTCCTATGGTCACTATATCGAAGCGGCCATTTTTGCGATAGTGATCGGAAAGGAGAGCAGTAAGATGCGGTGAGGGATCCGAAGATCCCTCTACCGCAATGCTCTCCCCCATAGGACCAGAGCTGAAGAATTACACAAACAGTAATATATGTCAGCCTGAGCTGGTGCACATTACTGTATGTGTAATTGCATTTTCAGAACTTGTTAAACTGCGGCACAGAGCAGTCCCCATAGACATTTATGGGGACTGCTCTGGATTCCAAAGCAAAATGCAAAGCAGCAGATATCTAGTGCAATGCATATTCATATATTTGTAGGATACTTACATGAAAATAAAGTTTAATAAACAGGCCTCTTAAAGAGCAATTAATCACACATATGATCATTAGGAAAGTAAGCTCAACATCCAGATTGCAAGAGAAATAGGTTCATTATCAGGCATGGTAGGTAGGAAGACCACCATTATCAGCCTGTGCAGGCAGAACAACACCTGCATGTTGTCTGTTTGGCCACCTATATGCGTTACCATATAAAATGATGAACCTGTAACTCAGGTCATAGACATATTTATACTGTACCAGACAAGACTGCACAAGAAAAAGGCTAAAACAAACAAAGAACAAAAAAACAGTCCCATCCAATCAAAATGTCATAAGTCTATTTCTGCTCAATTTGGTTGTTTTACTTAAAAGTAAAATGCTAATGACTTGCATGTACACAGCAGGGATAGTTAGAAAATGTGCCTTGAATGAACTCAGAGCATGTGCTATTTGATCTGGTTCTATGCACTTAATGTACACATGGATCAGATAGGTACTGTAGTAAAAGTAAAACATTTTACTACATTACTATCACTTAACAAACCCTGTCCGCTGTTACGGTTATTCAGCAAATTTCAGAATGAAGTGAACATAGTGTAACAACTTGTGAAACAGCAGCGGATGATACCCAGCAGTCCTCGCTGTGTAATGATATGGACTAACGACATTGCCTTAATTCTCCCAAATCATGTTAGATTGTTTTGGTTTTTTTTAAAAAAAACAAAACGTTTAATTATCACCTGGCAAATCTATTAGAGCTGATTAAAGGTTTGAATCTCGGACGATGAAAACGTAGCCTACTATCACCGAGTTCCTTACCTACCTGTCTTCACAGTCCCGGCATTTGATGATAATAGAGACAACTTTACAAAACAGCTCTTCAATCATGATGACGGCGCTCTCTCGTGTAACTTGTTATATATACATATCCCGTGTGCTCCGTGAAGGCCTCTCCGGGGACGTGTCTCAGGCCCCAGGTTAGTGCAGTGCACCTGGGAAGCTGAGCCCTGCTGTGGCTACAGGAAAGTCTCCGAGCTGGAGAGGGAGGGGCTGGGGAGACCAGGCACCTGTTAATGAAAGTTGCAGTCAGGCTGTGCAGCGTGCTTATACCACAGCACCATGATCGCTTTGTGGTAACGAGGTGCCTCACCTTACATTCTCTATACCTCCCCCTTAGCCTAGCACCATCCTCTCTCCACTTGCAGCCGCGGCTCCCGTGGGGATTCGCGCCACCTTCCCGCCTACCGCAGCCCTCTTGCTTTCCTTGTCTCATTTCCCAACTCTACCTCCGGCCGCACCACTGAGGTGTGATAGACACAATTGGGCAAATACGTATAACCCTGGGACAGGTGTGCAAATACGGGCAGGAATTTTGTTTAGGAAGAGACTTGTAATACTAACAGTGATGCAGCTAATCTTTTTGGATATACGCAATTTTGAGAGTCGAGTACTTCATTTTTCTGCAGAAGGTAGTTCTCACTTATTTAAGAATTGCTGTTTGTTTAAAACTTA